>NW_026277218.1:75000-231556 GCF_023373465.1 Oncorhynchus keta | reverse complement strand
ACAGATACAGCTCTCACAGACCTGTAACTTCTTCTTTAAGAGGGTCCTCTGTCCTCCACTCGTTACCTGTATTGATGGCACCTGTTTGAACTTGTTATCAGTATAAAATACACCTGTCCACAACCTGAAACAGTCACACTCCAAACTCCACTATGGCCAAGACCAAAGAGCTGTCAAAGGACACCAGAAACAAAATTGTAGACCTGCACCAAGCTGGGAAGACTGAATCTGCAATAGGTAAGCAGCTTGGTTTGAAGAAATCAACTGTGGGAGCAATTATTAGGAAATGGAAGACATACAAGACCACTGATAATCTCCCTCGATCTGGGGCTCCACACAAGATCTCACCCCATGGGGTCAAAATTATCACAAGAACGGTGAGCAAAAATCCCAGAACCACACGGGGGGACCTAGTGAATGACCTGCAGAGAGCTGGGACCAAAGTAACAAAGCCTACCATCAGCAAGGGCATTGAAGATGAAACATGGCTGGGTCTTTCAGCATGACAATGATCCCAAACACAACGCCCGGGCAACGAAGGAGTGGCTTCATAAGAAACATTTCAAGGTCCTGGAGTGGCCTAGCCAGTCTCCAGATTTCAACCCCATAGAAAATCTTTGGAGGGAGTTGAAAGTCTGTGTTGCCCAGCCACAGCCCCAAAACATCACTGCTCTAGAGGAGATCTGCATGGAGGAATGGGCCAAAATACCAGCAACAGTGTGTGAAAACTTTGTGAAGACTTACAGAAAATGTTTGACCTCTGTCATTGCCAACAAAGGGTATATAAGTATTGAGATAAACTTTTGTTATTGACCAAATACTTATTTTCCACCATAATTTGCAAATAAATTCATAAAAAATCCTACAATGTGATTTTCTGGATTTTATTTCTCATTTTGTCTGTCATAGTTGAAGTGTACCTATGATGAAAATTACAGGCCTCTCTCATCTTTTTAAGTGGGAGAACTTGCACAATTGGTGGCTGACTAAATACTTTTTTGCCCCACTGTATGTGCACCTCAGTGTGAGAGCAAATGACACAATCTCCAGATAATTGATTCGGATGAGAAGATCTGTGGGGGCTAGCGATATTAGCGTAAATATTTTGTGGTGTTTTGGAGTGAGACGTGGGGTGGAGTGGGAGCAAGCTTGCTGCCAACTCAATGACTCTCTGTTTTTAAGGTTGTACTTCATTGTTTTTTTCTAAATAATACAAATCTCCACAGAAATCTATTAAGATGGAATCAGGGGGATGACGGGATGAGAGGGAGGTGGGGAGATGCCTTTGAAGGTATACAGGAGCGAGAAGGAATGTATTTGGAATGAAAGGGGGACCCCTGAGAGGAACAACATGGTGCAGAAGGCAGGCAGCATATCTAAAGAGTTTTAAAGTACCCAACAAAACCGTATAATGGAGAAGAAAGAAAAATCCATGGCGGGTGGCCGACTCAGCGACCGTTGAAAGATATTTCCCTGCCGGTTTCCATCTGGCATTAAAACAACATTTCATTCACTCGTCTCCTCAGACAAATGACTAAATTGGAAGAAAAACATAAAGATGTCGACAAGGGATTTGACCTATCAACCGAAGTTTGAAACTGAAGCCAAATGGGCCTTAACTTTCACAAATCCGCTTTGAGGTTTTACACCTGTGGTCAGGCTGTGTTCCACACGAGTTCCATGTCACTCAAAAGCTATTGCATAAATGCTCACGTCTCGGATATGTGTTGCTGTGGAATTATTGATCCTCATCAAATCAATACAAATAATTCAGATAATTACCAGCTCCCCTGTTGACCATTATTTTACTGACATTGGCTGTGTGAATCAGCGGAGCAATATAGAGCAGATGTTTGCAAGAGAAGGAACCTAAACAGATCTAATTGAGACTGACAAACCATAAGCTCTACTACCCACCTGTTGCTGTGACATAGCTATGCATGCCAAGGAGGTTTCACAAGGTCCTATATAAATACATCCCATGGCACTGCCCTTTGAATCTGAGTCATAGTCACTATAGCCACAAAACAGAAGAAAATTCCCTGACATAAATGGAATACCTGAGCTTGTCCAATAAAATGCAAATTGTACTTTTCCGTTGCAACACATTTTGATACAATGCACACTATGGAGTATGAGTCTGGAGAGCCTCTGTGATGATAATCAGGAAGTGGAACAGGTTCTGGATGGAATGTCATCTGTTCCCAAGGGGTTAGGAAGTAACCCGCTGCCCAAGATACCTCATCACAGCAAATTCCTGAGAGGAGGAGGGACAAGTCAGAGAGGTTGACACTATATTGAGTCAGAGAGGTTGACACTATATTGAGTCAGAGAGAGTACACACTCTATATTGATTGAGTCAGAGAGGTTAAACACTTTATATTGAGTCAGAGATGTTTGACACTCTAATCAATCAATCAAATTGTATTTATGAAGCCCTTCTTACATCAGCTGACCCCAATCAGCAAGCAATGCAGGTGTAGAAGCACGGTGGCTAGGAAAAACTCCCTAGAAAGGCCAGAACCTAGGAAGAAACCTAGAGAGGAACCGGGCTATGAGGGGTGGCCAGTCCTCTTCTGGCTGTGCCGGGTGGAGATTATAACAGAACATGGCCAAGATGTTCAAATGTTCGTAGATGACCAGCAGGGCCAAATAATAATAATCGCAGTGGTTATCGAGGGTGCATCAGGTCAGGAGTAAATGGCAGTTTTCATAGCCGATCATTCAGAGTATCTCTTACCGCTCCTGCTGTCTCTAGAGAGTTGAAAACAGCAGGTCTGGGACAGGTAGCACGTCCGGTGAACAGGTCAGGGTTCCATAGCCGCAGGCAGAACAGTTGAAACTGGAGCAGCAGCACGGCAGGTGGACTGGGGACAGCAAGGAGTCATCATGCCAGGTAATCCTGAGGCATGGTCCTAGGGCTCAGCTCCTCTGAGAGAGAGAAAGAAAGAAAGAAAGAAAGAGAGAGAGAAAGAGAGAAACAAAGAGAGAAAAGGAGAGAGAATTAGAGAAAGCATACTTAAATTCACACAGGACACCGGATAAGACAGGAGAAATACTCCAGATATAACAGACTGACCCTAGCCCCCGACACATAAACTACTGTAGCATAAATACTGGAGGCTGAGACAGACAAGAAGGGTCGGGAGACACTGTGTCCCAATCTCACGATACCCCACCCACTTTGCCAAAGCACAACCCCCACACCACTAGAGGGATATCTTCAACCTACGAGGTTAGGCACTATATAGAGTCAGAGAGGTTAGAACACTCTATATTGAGTCAGAGAGGTTAGACACTCTATATTGAGTCAGAGAGGTTAGACACTCTATATTGAGTCAGAGAGGTTAGACACTCTATATTGAGTCAGAGAGGTTAGAACACTCTATATTGATCAGATAGGTTAGACACTATATTGAGTCAGATAGGTTAGACACTCTATATTGAGTCAGAGAGGTTAGACACTCTATATTGAGTCAGAGAGGTTAGACACTCTATATTGAGTCAGAGAGGTTAAACACTCTACATTGAGTCAGAGAGGTTAGAACACTCTATATTGAGTCAGAGAGGTTAGACACTCTATATTGAGTCAGAGAGGTTAGAACACTCTATATTGAGTCAGATAGGTTAGACACTAGGTTAGACACTATATTGAGTCAGAGAGGTTAGACACTCTACATTGAGTCAGAGAGGTTAGACACTCTACATTGAGTCAGATAGGTTAGAACACTCTACATTGAGTCAGAGAGGTTAAACCACTCTATATTTTCTGCTAGAGAGGTTAGACACTATATTGAGACAGAGAGGTTAGAACACTCTATATTGATCAGATAGGTTAGACACTATATTGAGTCAGAGAGGTTAGACACTCTATATTGAGTCAGATAGGTTAGACACTCTATATTGAGTCAGAGAGGTTAGACACTCTATATTGAGTCAGAGAGGTTAGACACTCTATTGAGTCAGAGAGGTTAGACACTATATTGAGTCAGAGAGGTTAGACACTCTATATTGAGTCAGAGAGGTTAGACCACTCTATATTTTCTGCTAGAGAGGTTAGACACTATATTGAGACAGAGAGGTTAGAACACTCTATATTGATCAGATAGGTTAGACACTCTATATTGAGTCAGAGAGGTTAGACACTCTATATTGAGACAGAGAGATTAGACACTATATCGAGACAGAGAGATTAGACACTATATTGAGACAGAAAGATACTCTATATTGAGTCAGAGAGGTTAGACACTCTATATTGAGTCAGAGAGTTTAGACACTCTATATTGAGTCAGAGTGTGGATCCCAAATGGCACCCTACTTCCTACATAGTTCACTGCTTTTGACCAGAGGCCTGGTGAAAGTAGTGCACTATATAGGGAACAGAGAGGTTTGAGACACTATTTGAGTCTCTTTGGAAGAGTGCTTTAGAGGTTATAACAGGTAACAGCACCATAGAAGACTTTCAGAAAGTGGGCGTAATGAGTACTTAGTACTGGATGTGGTGTGTCCGGTGTGGGTTTGTGTGTTAGTGAAGTAGCAAAACCAGTGCAATGATTGAGGAACTCTTCCTGATTTCTGAGGGGACAAAGGGATAGAGAGGTCCGACTGGGTTCGAAAGGGCTCCCTATTCTCCAGTTATGCCCTATTGGCCCTGGAGAAAGTAGTGCACTATATAGAAGATATGGCGCCATTTGGGATTCAGACTGGCGCTTCATTTAGCTGGAGTGTTTACTTTCCCCCGTGGATCAAGGTGTTGAGGTCCACATAACCCTTTTTCACATCTGCTGCCCTTTCTTCTCTGTAGCTCCATCTCTCTTCCCTCTCCTTTTGATCCCTCTTTCATTTGGTCGCTCTTTCCTCTCTCCTCTTTCCTCTTTCCTCTCTCCTCTCTCCTCTCTCCTCTCTCCTCTTTCCTCTTTCCTCTCTCCTCTTTCCTCTCTCCTCTCTCCTCTTTCCTCTCTCCTCTCTCCTCTTTCCTCTCTCCTCTCTCCTCTTTCCTCTCTCCTCTCCCTCGCCTCAACTCTTTCTCTTGCTCTCCCTTTCCTTTCACTTGCTTACTCTCTCCTTTCACTCCCTTTCCTCTCCCTCTCCCCCTCTCCTCTCATTCCATCTAACGTGTTTGACAGAGGTTCAGCCTCACAGCGTGTTTCTAAAAAGCATCTGGGTTGAAATGTACTGTGATATCTTGATTCAGGTGAGTCCATACAAGCAACATGATGAAAGGAAAATGGGATCTCTCCTATCTGCTTCTGCAATTGAAGGTTGTGGAGATGACATGGGCAGCCCAGGGGAGAGAGAGAAGATCCTTTTACATTAAATGTAGAACCCATTCTAACATAAGAATACAGGACAATTTATGTGGATTCAAAGATGACATGTTGCTTGTATGAAATAACAGAATGTGTTTGTGTGTATTCTGGTCCCTGTAATTTCTCATGTGAAAGGAGAAAACACTTAGTGGGTTCGTCCCAAATGGCACCCTATTCCCTACATATTGTGTTTTTTTCTTCTTAAATAGCCCCCTAAGAGCCATGGGCAAAAGTGATGCACTATAAAGGGAATAGGGTGCCATTTAGGACTCATATAGTTAGCGTCTAACCTTGGGCTCCTAGGATTTAATTGGCAAATGATGATGGCCTGCTTGTGTGATGGCGTGTGAGCACTGAATGTACATGTGTGAATTGTGTGCTTTTTAAGCAATTCAATAACTGACATCAACTCAAGAGGTAATTGTCGTACGCTTCGTCTGATGCCGCTCTCTCTACCTCCTTCATGCTCCAAATACAAAGTGGTGCTCGGGAACCACATCATTGTGGGCCTTTTCGAATTCCACTAACAGCGAAGAGCTTTCAGAGTCAGGGGTGGTCAGAGAATCAAGGACAGGATGGAGGACTGAATGAAAGAATTATAAAAGAAGATAGAAGAAAATTGCCCGTCAGAACACACACTAAGTAAATATGAATTATTCACGGTGTATCGCCACGACGACACCAACAGTCGCTCAAACATTTACCCAAAGTAGCATGCTGTCCATCCAGCTCGGGCACAGGGTCTGTGTGAAAGCGTCTGAGGCACTGTAGTGGCAGAATGGAACAGCTTGAGTCTGTCAGGATTTGGCCAGGGTTGTTCCGGTTTTTGGTCACTAGATGCCCCCATTGTGCCTTTTGACCTTTTGTTTTCCCTTGATCCCCATTATTATTTGCACCTGTGCCTCGTTTCCCCTGATTGTATTTAAACCCTTTGTTTTCCTCTGTTCTTTGCTCTGTGTTTGTATGTTAGCACCCAGCCCTAGTACTTTGAGAACCCTTGTTGATCCCGGTGGACTCTCTTGTGGAATTCTGTTTTTTGTTCTTGTTTGTTTTTTGAGTATCTTTTGAGGCTTTTTGTGCTTTACCTTCCACCTTGTGGATTTACCTTTTTTGTCTTGGAGGATTACCTTTGTTCTTGTAGGATTCCTTTTGAGGTTGTGGAGTTCCATTTACATTACATTTAAGTCATTTAGCAGACGCTCTTATCCAGAGCGACTTACAAATTGGTGCATTCACCTTATGACATCCAGTGGAACAGCCACTTTACAATAGTGCATCTAAATCTTTTAGGGGGGTGAGAAGGATTACTTATCCTATCCTAGGTATTCCTTAAAGAGGTGGGGTTTCAGGTGTCTCCGGAAGGTGGTGATTGACTCCGCTGTCCTGGCGTCGTGAGGGAGTTTGTTCCACCATTGGGGGGCCAGAGCAGCGAACAGTTTTGACTGGGCTGAGCGGGAACTGTACTTCCTCAGTGGTAGGGAGGCGAGCAGGCCAGAGGTGGATGAACGCAGTGCCCTTGTTTGGGTGTAGGGCCTGATCAGAGCCTGGAGGTACTGAGGTGCCGTTCCCCTCACAGCTCCGTAGGCAAGCACCATGGTCTTGTAGCGGATGCGAGCTTCAACTGGAAGCCAGTGGAGAGAGCGGAGGAGCGGGGTGACGTGAGAGAACTTGGGAAGGTTGAACACCAGACGGGCTGCGGCGTTCTGGATGAGCTGTAGGGGTTTAATGGCACATGTTTTCCTGAAGAACTTCACTTTTTACTTCATTTACTTCATTAAATACACTGTCTCAAGTACTGCTGTGTCTGCCTCATCTTCTGGGTTCTGCCGACTATTCGTGGCTCAGTTGGTTAAGTGACTGTTTCTCACTCCGGAGACCCGGGTTTGTAACCGGGTCCTGACAGAGTCTAGGCCAGAGAACACTGGAAGGAACTGTGGGAATACCACGAGCCTCAATATAGAGGTGGGTTCTGAAGGGAAAAGTCTTCATTAGCTTCTGTAGTAATTGTGGGCTTAGTTTAGATGGTAATTAAATCCCTGAGGTTGAGATGGGAAACAGTATGAAGGGATTGAGCCCCAGTCTCCGGTGGAGAGAGGTGTATGTGTCTAGGGCCAGGAGCATTACTGCTAGACCACTGGCTCTGCACCACTCATTGCTAGGTCTGCTTACTGCTAGACCACTGGCTCTGCACCACTCATCGCTAGGTCGGCTTACTGCTAGACCACTGGCTCTGCACCACTCATCGCTAGGTCGGCTTACTGCTAGACCACTGGCTCTGCACCACTCATCACTAGGTTGGCTTACTGCAAGGCCACTGGCTCTGCACCACTCATCACTAGGTTGGCTTACTGCTAGACCACTGGCTCTGCACCACTCATCACTAGGTCGGCTTACTGCTAGACCACTGGCTCTGCACCACTCATTACTAGGTCGGCTTACTGCTAGACCACTGGCTCTCTACCACTCATCACTAGGTCGGCTTACTGCTAGACCACTGGCTCTGCACCACTCATCACTAGGTCGGCTTACTGCTAGACCACTGGCTCTGCACCACTCATCACTAGGTCGGCTTACTGCTAGACCACTGGCTCTGCACCACTCATCACTAGGTCGGCTTACTGCTAGACCACTGGCTCTGCACCACTCATCACTAGGTCGGCTTACTGCTAGACCACTGGCTCTGCACCACTCATCGCTAGGTCGCCTTACTGCTAGACCACTGGCTCTGCACCACTCATCACTAGGTCGGCTTACTGCTAGACCACTGGCTCTCTACCACTCATCACTAGGTCGGCTTACTGCTAGACCACTGGCTCTGCACCACTCATCGCTAGGTCGGCTTACTGGTAGACCACTGGCTCTGCACCACTCATCACTAGGTCGGCTTACTGCTAGACCACTGGCTCTGCACCACTCATCACTAGGTCGGCTTACTGCTAGACCACTGGCTCTGCACCACTCATCACTAGGTCGGCTTACTGCTAGACCACTGGCTCTGCACCACTCATCGCTAGGTCGCCTTACTGCTAGACCACTGGCTCTGCACCACTCATCGCTAGGTCGGCTTACTGCTAGACCACTGGCTCTGTACCACTCATCGCTAGGTCGGCTTACTGCTAGACCACTGGCTCTGCACCACTCATTACTAGGTCGGCTTACTGCTAGACCACTGGCTCTCTACCACTCATCACTAGGTCGGCTTACTGCTAGACCACTGGCTCTGCACCACTCATTACTAGGTCGGCTTACTGCTAGACCACTGGCTCTCTACCACTCATCACTAGGTCGGCTTACTGCTAGACCACTGGCTCTGCACCACTCATCACTAGGTCGGCTTACTGCTAGACCACTGGCTCTGCACCACTCATTACTAGGTCGGCTTACTGCTAGACCACTGGCTCTCTACCACTCATCACTAGGTTGCCTATCTTTTGGCAGGGATGAAATGGTAAACTGAGCAGGATCGACTGTGGCTTTACATTCAGTAAATGTTCATGAATAAATATACTGTGAATGAATTCATTCATGCATTAATCATCCATTTGGGTATAGAGCATATTCCAACGCAATATGTCTGTAATATGCTTAAAATGTGCTATGATCATAAGTTGTTCATTAAAAAGCACTCAAATTGTTATCTTTGATAAACAAGCAAAGGAGCAATCAAAATAGTTGAATGTATTTACACCCGGTGAAAATGTTTGAACAAGAGAGCAAACTCACATTACCCTTAGGAAGTATGATAAGTAATAATAAGTAGGATGATATTGACTGCAAAGACTCCATCTGTAACATGGTTCAAAAGTTGCAGAGGATTGTACTACGCGAGCAGTAACTGCAATCGGGGCTCCATGCAGGCACTATATACTTGACGGTGCAGTGGGCTGGGGAGATGGAGAGATGGTGACAGTTTTATCAAGGCTCTGTGTCTTCTCTGTCGGTGTCCCAAATGGCCCATAAAACCTATAGTGTACTACTTATAGGGACCTGGTCAAAAGTAGTGCACTATGAAGGGAGTAGGGTGCCATTTGGGACACTGTATTTTATGACTGTTGTACTGTAGTGTACTGTAGTGGTCTCTGTGGTCTTGGGAGATCCAGCTTGCCCTTCTCTCCTGTCCCTCCAGGAAGGTCTGAGGACAGGATTGATCCTCCCAGGCCCTCAACATATAAACAACATATAAAGTAGGCCCTCCTTTTGCTCCCTCTTTCATTTGGTCGCTCTCTCCTCTCTCTTCTCTCTCCTCTCCCTCTCTTCGACTCTTTCTCTTGCTCTCCCTTTCCTTTCACTTGCTTACTCTCTCCTTTCACTCCCTTTCCTCTCCCTCTCCCCCTCTCCTCTCATTCCATCTAACGTGTTTGACAGAGGTTCAGCCTCACAGCGTGTTTCTAAAAAGCACCTGGGTTGAAATGTACTGTGATATCTTGATTCAGGTGAGTCCATACAAGCAACATGATGAAAGGAAAATGGGATCTCTCCTATCTGCTTCTGCAATTGAAGGTTGCGGAGATGACATGGGCAGACCAGGGGGAGAGAGAAGATCCTTTTACATTAAATGTAGAACCCATTCTAACATAAGAATACAGGACAATTTATGTGGATTCAAAGATGACATGTTGCTCGTATGAAATAACAGAATGTGTTTGTGTGTATTCTGGTCCCTGTAATTTTTCATGTGAAAGGAGAAAACACTTAGTGGGTTCGTCCCAAATGGCACCCTATTCCCTACATATTGTGTTTTTTGCTTATATAGACCCCTAGGAGCCCTGGGCAAAAGTACCCCCCCCCTTCTCTGCTCCTCTGGTTCTATGTTTCTCTCTTTCATATATATTCCGTTTCTCCCACCCTGTTTCCTCTCACAGTCTCTCTTCCATCCTCTCTTTCTGCCCTTCTCTCTCTTTCTCCATCGCTCTCTCTCTCCATCTCTTTCTATCTTCCCCTCTCATACACTCAGAAAACCAGCTAGCAGCTCAAAGAATTCTCTGTGTCTCTCTGCCTCCAGATTGTACCTTCCACTCCTCTCACCCTGAAGTGCCCCTAAACAAAACAACATGGCATCAGAGGCAGAGAGAGACAGGGCTGCTGATGGTGTAAGGGTGACTACATGCTCTCTACAACTCCCTTGGCATCCTCCACAATTTTCCTGGAACAGAAAGGTCACAGAGCCACCAGGGTCCCTGGAGCTCTCAATCCCTCTCTCTCTCTCTCTCTCTCTCTCTCTCTCTCTCTCTCTCTCTCTCTCTCTCTGTCTCCCTCTCTCTCTCTCTCTCTCTCTCCCTCTCTCTCTCTCTCTATGTTGATGAAATGCCGTTATCTTTCTCTCTATCTCTCTCTCTCTCTATATATATATATATATATATATAATGTCGATGAAATGCCTTTCTCTCTCTCTCTCTCTATATATATATAATGTCGATGAAATGCCTTTCTCTCTCTCTATATATATATATATATAATGTTGATGAAATGCCGTTAACTCTCTCTCTCTATATATATATATATATATATATATTGTCGATGAAATTTCTCTCTCACTCTCTCTCTCTCTCTATATATATATATATATATATAATGTAGATGAAATGCCTTTCTCACTCTCTCTATGTCGATGAAATGCATCTCTCTCTCTCTCTATATATATATATATATATATATATATATATATATATATATATATATATATGTATATATATATAATGTCGATGAAATTTTTCTCTCTCTCTCTCTCTCTCTATATATATATATAATGTCGATGAATTTTTTCTCTCTCTCTATATATATATAATGTAGATGAAATGCCTTTCTCTCTCTCTCTCGCTCAGTCCTCCGGTAGCTAGCCAGCTAGCTAAAATTGTCCCTTTCCTAAATTAACCATGGATGGAGAAAGGGATTTGGACTTGTGGTTTTACTTAATTCTCTGCACTGGCCAATGATTATAAAGGAGATTCTGATCCTACCATTAATTCATACATTGTTGTGCCCCTGGCCTGAGAGGATGGAAGTTGAACATGTAGCTAGATATAGAAGGCTAATGTTAACTAGCTAACATTGCCCATGAATTGAAGTTAGTCTAGTAAGCAAGTATTTTAGCCAGGTAGCCTAGGACAAGAAAAACATAATAGTGTGTACTGTATGACAGACCGTTTTGTCATCATGACAGATAGGAGGATGGGATTGGCATTTTCTATACAAGTAAAGTGAGTCAACATGTTCTTCCACTTGCACGAACACACACGCACACATACACACAGAAATCCGAACCACGGACAGGCACATACTTTTTAGCTGATGTTGATTGTACTAAATTGTTTTTCGTATCTTTTTGTTGTCACTGTATTAGACTCAGGGGCGCAACTTTGGTTTAAGAAGTGGGGGGGACATAACAATCTCTCCAAACAGCCTCCCCGACCGCTCGGAGGCATCCGAATGTTCCTAAAGCACACCAGTGCCTTGTTGTGTGTCACATTCCCATGATACAACTGGGTGGGATGAAAATGCAAGTTCAGAATGTGTGTGGGTGGGGGGTGAAACAGAGGTGATTTCATGATGTTGAAATGGTGCTGGAATAGTGGAGGCAGCTTTTGTTCTTTGTGACTGTAGTTGTCACATGTAACTGTCTGTTACTGGACATGCAATATGCTTTGTGGACTTCACTGGACACAGTGTTATCCGGTTTTGTGATGAAAGAAAGGTGTGGTTGAACAATACAATGATCACAACATATTGTGATATGGCTCTTTTTTTGGGGGGGTGGGGGGTGGACTTTGCTTCCCCAGTGATTTTACCCACACACTGCTACTGCTCTCTCCATCTCTTTCTGTTGATGGTAAGGCTCTCTCTCTCTCTCTTTCTCTCTCTGTAGCTCCCTGTTCCTCTCCCTCTCTCTGTGGTGATGGGAAGACTGAGATTACCAGACGAGGTTACTAGCCCTGTTCCCACTAGTCTCTTTCTCTTACATAAATGTGTCTAGTATGTAGTTAATTCAGCCATCGTGCCATCATGTTTATATCTGTGTCGACTGTAGGCTACCAGGTCTGTATCAGAAGCAGGATCCTCAGTTCCTGATTATACCATGTAATTACATGATTATCGGGATTTATAAAAGTAGTTTTTAACAATGTGAGATAAATTATTAAACAAAACACTCTCGAACGAGCTAATGTTAAATGTATTTAGTAAACATAAGACGCATTTTAACGCTGCTGTCATGGACTGCTTCATCAACGTCCTCACGTCAACCTCAGCACACACACACACACACACACACACACACACACACACACACACACACACACACACACACACACACACACACACACACACACACACACACACACACACACACACACACACACACACACATCATTCTACCGTCATTATATTATTAAGACTACACACTGACACACTTTCAGGTGCCTGAGCTGATTTTGACAACAGTGGTGTATTATTAGTAATGTTGCCTACTCTGTGTGCTGTGTCGTCTCACTGCTCTTCATGTCAGTATCTTTGAAAGCCCTTAAGACACATTAAGAAATGGATGATATTGAAGTCAACTACATTTAAATCTTGTATTTTTCTGGAATATGTTGTAATTTTCTAGAATATTTTGTCATTTTCTAATAAAAAACATTTAATAGTTATCTAATCAACCTTGTAGCCCAGCTGAAATCACTCCAGTATTGTTTTCCTTTCAAGATTATGAGGAAATATACAACTATCAGTCACTTGATTTTCTTTTCTCCATTTGGCAAATAACCCACAGTCAGTAAATCCAACTCTTAACTCTTAACGTTAGCAACAGATGGCCATGTTTCAAGGTTGTGTACACAGTGAAATCCAGACCACATGACCACATGACCACATGACAGATATGAAACTGAGGTGAGAGTATTCTTTTTCTCCCTCCCAGTAACGGCGTCACGGCATCAGAACTGCATCATTTTCTAAAATAGTCTATTGATTAACATTAAGCCAGAGTCTATATAATTATAACAAGAACAGACTGAAGCTCCCTTACCCTCCCCTTAGCTCAGAGAGGAGGAAAAAAACGAATCAGATTTATTGCAGGGTAGCTTTATAATTATTTACTTCATTAGCCATTAGTGGTCGACACAAAGTGCACTGGCTCGCAAAATTAGAATCCTTATCTGAATGTTCCAGAAACCTCACTGTATCCTCCGATAGAATGTGTCAATTTAATAGGATAGCTGCCTACCCTGTACGGGAAGTGGTAAAGGAGTATAAGGAGACATTGAGGACATTCAAATATCAGGACATTTTGGGATGTTTAACTGTGGTGGCATTTAACAGAGTACTCACCCATGAGAAACCAGTCGGGATATTACCTATTGACAAACCAGTCAGGACATTACCTATTGAGAAACCAGTCGGGATATTACCTATTGAGAAACCAGTCAGGACATTACCTATTGAGAAACCAGTCAGGACATTACCTATTGAGAAACCAGTCAGGACATTACCTATTGAGAAACCAGTCAGGACATTACCTATTGAGAAACCAGTCAGGACATTACCTATTGAGAAACCAGTCAGGACATTACCTATTGAGAAACCAGTCAGGATATTACCTATTGAGAAACCAGTCAAGACATTACCTATTGAGAAACCAGTCGGGATATTACCTATTGAGAAACCAGTCAAGACATTACCTATTGAGAAACCAGTCAGGACATTACCTATTGAGAAACCAGTCAGGACATTACCTATTGAGAAACCAGTCAAGACATTACCTATTGAGAAACCAGTCAGGACATTACCTATTGAGAAACCAGTCAGGACATTACCTATTGAGGAACCAGTCAGGACATTACCTATTGAGAAACCAGTCAGGATATTACCTATTGAGAAACCAGTCAAGACATTACCTATTGAGAAACCAGTCGGGATATTACCTATTGAGAAACCAGTCAAGACATTACCTATTGAGAAACCAGTCAGGACATTACCTATTGAGAAACCAGTCAGGACATTACCTATTGAGAAACCAGTCGGGATATTACCTATTGAGAAACCAGTCAAGACATTACCTATTGAGAAACCAGTCAGGACATTACCTATTGAGGAACCAGTCAGGACATTACCTATTGAGAAACCAGTCGGGATATTACCTATTGAGAAACCAGTCAAGACATTACCTATTGAGAAACCAGTCAGGACATTACCTATTGAGGAACCAGTCAGGACATTACCTATTGAGGAACCAGTCAGGACATTACCTATTGAGAAACCAGTCAGGACATTACCTATTGAGAAACCAGTCAGGACATTACCTATTGAGAAACCAGTCAGGACATTACCTATTGAGGAACCAGTCAGGACATTACCTATTGAGAAACCAGTCGGGATATTATCTATTGAGAAACCAGTCAAGACATTACCTATTGAGGAACCAGTCAGGACATTACCTATTGAGGAACCAGTCAGGACATTACCTATTGAGAAACCAGTCAGGACATTACCTATTGAGAAACCAGTCGGGATATTACCTATTGAGGAACCAGTCAGGACATTACCTATTGAGGAACCAGTCAGGACATTACCTATTGAGAAACCAGTCAGGACATTACCTATTGAGAAACCAGTCGGGATATTACCTATTGAGGAACCAGTCAGGACATTACCTATTGAGAAACCAGTCAGGACATTACCTATTGAGAAACCAGTCATTCCACTATAGAGAGACCCTTTCAATCCTGTCCCCATTTTAATGCCTGCCTCAAGCATGTCCCATCCCTCAACTCCTATATATTCCATAAAAAAGTAATACATAAAGAAAAGCTTGTTGTCCATCTATTTGATAGTCCTTTCCATATTTGAAAGAGCCATATGCCCTAGGTGAATTTACACATGTTAAGCATGCTGTGATGCGATGCCCATATAATCCCACAGGAACTTGAAACCCCCACAGGCAAGGTTTCTCAGATGCATTGCAGGTCAGGGTGCCCTTGTATTTTCTTCTTTGTTGGGTACTCTGTAGCACTTCAGCCTTCAACAAAGACTAGTCTATAGTGCTTTATGATAGTAGCTGTAGCAGGGTCCTAAAGTGCCCCGACAGCATGCACACAACCCCAGGAAAGAGATAGAAGACAGTTAGTTGCCTGTTATGACATCCTTTCACGCATGAAGAGAGCAGAACATTTATTCTGTATATTAAAGTAGGCTTTTATTGAGGTAACTAACGACGCAGACACTGAGGCTTCAAGAAAGCATAGAAACTGACAATCTGTCCATGAACTGTCTGTTTCTTTTGGGGTAAGAGTTCAAATGATGTATTTAATGAAAGCACGATCAATTCTAATTTATACAAATGACAAACATCTTTGTAAGTCTCTTTATCTCTCCTGGAATTCTGCTCCAAATATGTTACTTTTGAGCTGAATTCACACCATGTTACAAATGTATGATATTTAACAGCTAGGATTAAAACTCATTAGTGTACTTGGTAATCAGAATAATCACCCCAAGACCTTGACTCTGATGTACAGTAGCGAGTCTGAAGCAGGCCTTGGAATTTGCATGGGCCTTTGAAATGTATTGGATGTATTTGCGCAAGGCCACTCTTTACCCTTCAGCCATGCTTTGAGTCAATCAAAACTTTCATCAAGTTGAGTTTTTGGGGGTAGAGAAAAAGAACGTTTTCAAATTTGAC
Source organism: Oncorhynchus keta (assembly GCF_023373465.1). NCBI lineage: Eukaryota > Metazoa > Chordata > Actinopteri > Salmoniformes > Salmonidae > Oncorhynchus > Oncorhynchus keta. Next base: position 215,578 of record NW_026277218.1, on the reverse strand, counting down.
TTGACACGTTAGCAATTAGCATTCAGGCTACGGAGCTCGATTGACTCACTTCCTCCGAGAAGAATGGAACTGCAAATGTTGGAGAGAAGATGGAATTATAGAGCAGATTGAGAGTAATGAGTGCATGTCCTACGTCTGAACCCACTGCTCTGGTCTCAACTGACACATGCTCCCATTTTGACTCTGATATCTCATGTTCTACCCGGTACAAATCAACTGCTAATCTTCAACCTGTGCTAATTATCGCTGAAAAGTTTGATATAATGGTCGTTTAACATTTCTACTTTGAAGGGTAAATAGCAGGACATTTGGCAGCGCTGTAATTTAAACAGATATCACAAGCAGTTATTTATTAACCGATAAGTAAATATAAGCCCTTACGAATGTGTAACAGGCATGGTCACCGTGCCCAGTTGGAATGGATTTGCATCTGCCTCAATAGACACAAAGCCCGGGCAGTTCAGACAGTAGGCTAGGGGCTACATGTTGTTGACACAACCCCAAGGCAAACATTTGTAGTGCAATGATTTCACCAAGCATACAAAGAGGTCAATCATCTTGCAGTTGTTTCCTACTTGTCTTGCATCATGTTGACTACAGATGTAGGATCTAAATCTGATTACCCTGTTGCAGAATAACTTTCCTGAAATGCAGCAAATGTTAATATTGTAGTGTATTTTAGGGTTAAAAAGGCTTTTAAAGTGTGTAATTTCAATTTACACATTTCAGACTTGATTTTTCCCTTACGAAAAATGTATCAACCCCTACAAAAAATTAAATTGTAACGAGTGCGCTGAGAGTCGGGAAGCAAGTTCAGGGAGTGAGTGTTTTAATAAATAAACACAACATAATACAAAATAAGAAACACAAACAATGCACAGACATGACACAGGAACAGAAACAATAATGCCTGGGGAAGAGTCCAGATGAGTCTGATGACGCGCAGATGCGCGTTACGATGGTGACAGGTGTGCACCTTAACAAGCAGTCTGGTGACCGAGAGGCTGGAGAGGGAGCACACGTGACATCCATTAATTAGAATCTACATAATAATTCAAATGTCTTGTTCCTGCAGGATTATTTTTCTTCTGTAGCAACCTGGTTACAAATTAGGACCCTACACCTGTAGTTAGGCTAACAATTATTGTTCTTTCATCAAACTACATTTCAAAGTTTCTATCTCACTTATACCCCACAACAAAGACCCAGCCAGCGGGCATTGATACGCTCCACAGGTGTGTTCAGGTATTGAGCTGTTGCTAAGCTACAGATCTAGAAAGAAGTGAGTCATCGGCCCTGGCAACAACATCGCCTAATTCCCTAGAGTCAGGCAAAGGATCAATTCATTTTCTTCTGCTTGATGTGAGAAGTCAAACCCAGAGCGGTTTTTGTGAGTGAAATCTGAGAATGATGTTGGCGGGACAATTTACCAGTACCTCATCCCCAGCACTGCGTCTAGGGAAACATAGCAATTTGTTGCATAGTAGTTCCACATGTTAGATTGAACCTGAACTTTTGTCAGTAGCACCTGAAACTCTCAGATGGATTTGACAAAGAGCTTCTCCTATTCTCGTGTAACAAATTCCATTTAAGTAGAATAAAAGGTTCTCAAAATTGTTTTACATTTTGTATGGATGATTTGAGTCTGATTATTACATTCCCATTGATAATCATACAACTCAAATGATATTCAGGAGTAGGTCATTACTAGCACACAAGCCATTATTTTCACAGTAAGTAAACACACTATTTGTCCTTAACGTTCCCTCTTATCTTTTCCAAGAACAGGCCTACATATGGAGCACATGTCACGCCTTGGTCGTAGTGTTTTGTGTTTCGTTATATATTTGGTCAGGCCAGGGTGTGACATGGGTTTATATGTTGTGTTTCGTATTGGGGTTTTGTAGGCAGTGGGATAGCGGCTGAGTAGGGGTGTAGCTTAGGTTGGCTGCCTGAGGCGGTTCTCAATCAGAGTCAGGTGATTCTCGTTGTCTCTGATTGGGAACCATATTTAGGTAGCCGGGGTTTCACTGTGTATTTCGTGGGTGATTGTTCCTGTCTCTGTGTAGTGTTCACCAGATAGGCTGTAATTAGGTTTCACGTTCCGTTTGTTGTTTTGTATTTGTATAAGTTATTTCATGTATCGCGATTCATTCATTAAAGAACATGAGTAACAACCACGCTGCATTTCGGTCCGACTCTCTTTCGACAAACGAAGAACGCCGTTACAGAATCACCCACCACACACGGACCGAGTGGCGTGGTAACAGGCATCGACAGCAGGAGCAGCGAAAGGAGGATGAATTATTCGGAGAATGGACATGGGAAGACGTGTTGGATGGCAAAGGTTGTTACACTTGGGAGGAGATACTGGCAGGAAGAGATCGCCTCCCATGGGAACAGGTGGAGGCACTTAGGAGAGCAGAGGCAGCAGGAGATAGGAGCCGACAATACGAGGGAACACGGTTGGCAAGGAAGCCCGAAAAGCAGCCCCAAACATTTATTGGGGGGGGGCTCAGGGGGCTTACAGGGAGTATGGCTATGCCAGGTAGGAGACCTGCGCAAACTCCCTGTGCTTACCGGGGGGCTAGAGAGACCGGGCAGGCACCGTGTTATGCTATGGAGCGCACGGTGTTTCCAGTGCGGGTGCATAGCCCGGTGCGGTACATACCAGCTCTTCGTATTGGCCGGGCTAGAGTGGGCATCGAGCCAGGTAAGGCTGGGCAGGCTCGGCAGGCTCGGTGCTCAAGAGCTCCAGTGCGCCTGCACGGTCCAGTCTATCCAGAGCCACCTCCACACACCAGTCCTCCGGTAGCAGCTCCCCGCACCAAATCAAATCAAATCAAATTTTATTTGTCACATACACATGGTTAGCAGATGTTAATGCGAGTGTAGCGAAATGCTTGTGCTTCTAGTTCCGACAATGCAGTGATAACCAACAAGTAATCTAACTAACAATTCCAAAACTACTGTCTTATACACAGTGTAAGGGGATAAAGAATATGTACATAAGGACATATGAATGAGTGATGGTACAGGGCAGCATACAGTAGATGGTATCGAGTACAGTATATACATATGAGATGAGTATGTAGACAAAGTAAACAAAGTGCATAGTTAAAGTGGCTAGTGATACATGTATTACATAAGGATGCAGTCGATGATATAGAGTACAGTATATACGTATGCATATGAGATTAATAATGTAGGGTAAGTAACATTATATAAGGTAGCATTGTTTAAAGTGGCTATTGATATATTTACATCATTTCCCATCAATTCCCATTATTAAAGTGGCTGGAGTTGGGTCAGTGTCAATGACAGTGTGTTGGCAGCAGCCACTCAATGTTAGTGGTGGCTGTTTAACAGTCTGATGGCCTTGAGATAGAAGCTGTTTTTCAGTCTCTCGGTCCCAGCTTTGATGCACCTGTACTGACCTCGCCTTCTGGATGATAGCGGGGTGAACAGGCAGTGGCTCGGGTGGTTGATGTCCTTGATGATCTTTATGGCCTTCCTGTAACATCGGGTGGTGTAGGTGTCCTGGAGGGCAGGTAGTTTGCCCCGGTGATGCGTTGTGCAGACCTCACTACCCTCTGGAGAGCCTTACGGTTGAGGGCGGAGCAGTTGCCGTACCAGGCGGTGATACAGCCCGCCAGGATGCTCTCGATTGTGCATCTGTAGAAGTTTGTGAGTGCTTTTGGTGACAAGCCAAATTTCTTCAGCCTCCTGAGGTTGAAGAGGCGCTGCTGCGCCTTCTTCACGACGCTGTCAGTGTGAGTGGACCAATTCAGTTTGTCTGTAATGTGTATGCCGAGGAACTTAAAACTTGCTACCCTCTCCACTACTGTTCCATCGATGTGGATAGGGGGGTGTTCCCTCTGCTGTTTCCTGAAGTCGGCCCAGTACCACCAGTGCCAGCACCACGCATCAGGCCTACAGTGCGCCTCGCTCTCCTGCGCTGCCGGAGCCTCCCGCCTGTTCAGCGCTATCAGAGCCTTTCTCCTCTCCTGCGCTACCGGAGTCTCCCGCCTGTTCAGGGCTATCAGAGCCTTTCTCCTCTCCTGCGCTGCCGGAGCCTCCCGCCTGTTCAGCGCTATCAGAGCCTTCCTCCTCTACAGAGCTGCTGGAGTCTCCTGTCTGTTCAGCGCTATCAGAGCCTTTCTCCTCTCCTGCGCTACCGGAGTCTCCCGCCTGTTCAGCGCTTTTAGAGCCTTCCTCCTCTACAGCGCTGCCGGAGCCTCCTGCCTGCATGAAGCAGCCAGAGCTGTCAGTCTGCATGAAGCAGCCAGAGCTGTCAGTCTGTATGAAGCAGCCAGAGCTGTCAGTCTGCATGAAGCAGCCAGAGCTGCCAGTCTGCAAAGAGCTGTCAGTCTGCAAGGAGCTGCCAGTCTGCAAGGAGCTGCCAGTCTGCAAGGAGCTGTCAGTCTGCAAGGAGCTGTCAGCCTGCATGGAGCAGCCAGAGCTGTCAGTCTGCAAGGAGCTGCCAGTCTGCAAGGTGCTGCCAGCCTGCATGGAGCAGCCAGAGCTGTCAGTCTGCATGATGCAGCCAGAGATGTCAGTCTGCATAGAGCAGCTAGATCCGCCAGTCAGCCATGATCTTCCAGATCTGCCAGTCAACCAGTCTCTTCCAGATCTGCCAGTCAACCAGAATCTTCCAGATCCGCCAGCCAGCCAGGATCTACCAGAGCCTACTACCTGCCTGAGCTTCATCTCAGTACTGGACTTCCTCTCAGTACTGGGCTTCCTCTCAGTACTGGGCTTTCTCTCAGTCCGGGGCTTTCTCTCAGTCCCGGGCTTCCCCTCAGTCCCGGGCTTCCCCTCAGTCCCGAGCTGCCCCTCAGTTCAGTGGGGTTCTGGGTGAGGACTATTAGGCCATGGTCGGCGGCGAGGGTGGATTCTCCCAGGACGCGAAGGGGAGGAACTATGACATTAATGGAGTGGGGTCCACGTCCCGAGCCGGAACCGCCACCATGGACAGACGCCCACCCGGACCCTCCCTATGGTTGTGAGGTGCGTCCGGGAGTCCGCACCTTAGGGGGGTTCTGTCACGCCTTGGTCATAGTGTTTTGTGTTTTGTTATATATTTGGTCAGGCCAGGGTGTGACATGGGTTATATGTTGTGTTTCGTATTGGGGTTTTGTAGGCAGTGGGATAGCGGCTGAGTAGGGGTGTAGCTTAGGTTGGCTGCCTGAGGCGGTTCTCAATCAGAGTCAGGTGATTCTCATTGTCTCTGATTGGGAACCATATTTAGGTAGCCGGGGTTTCACTGTGTATTTCGTGGGTGATTGTTCCTGTCTCTGTGTAGTGTTCACCAGATAGGCTGTAATTAGGTTTCACGTTCCGTTTGTTGTTTTGTATTTGTATAAGTTATTTCATGTATCGCAATTCATTCATTAAAGAACATGAGTAACAACCACGCTGCATTTCGGTCCGACTCTCTTTCGACAAACGAAGAACGCCGTTACAGCACACGTGTATCCTGCATCAAAAACACCTATCTTCAAAGCATCAAGCAACACAAGTAGTCCTCCACTAGTAAAAGTCAAGGGCAAAATGTTCTTTCAAAGCAGAAAGTCAGCATTGAAGCAGATAGAGGCAATTATCAAAAACAAAACATTTAGAACCATCAGCAAACGATGTCTTTGTCAGCAGTTGGCCCTGGCGCTCTAGTTTAGGCTACACAATACTTTTTACATCTGATTCCTTATTAGACGAATGACAAAACTTTGTCTATCCTTACCTTGGAGAAAATAAACACCTGTCAAGTATTTATCCCGGCGAGGAGGCATCACATGAAAGAGGCTTGAAGACGTCCTGAAGCGAGGAGAAGAGAAGAAGAGAAGAAGAGAGAGAACTATGGAAGCATCAAAGACACGGCGAAGTACAGAAGAACAGTGAGGAGAGAAGAAGTACCTCACACTACTTTAAGACAGTTCAAACGCTCGATGAATGGAGGGAATGAAGGAAGGAAGAAAGGGAAAGTGGTGATATGTATTCACAGTGTCTGATCATCTGCGTTGATCTCAGGTCCTCTTCAAAGTTTACCTTCAAGACTGAGTCATTCCATTTCATTTCAGCAAGCCATGACACCAACCGCCTCAGATTATTCTATAGTTAGAAACAGATCAAATAAGCAAGCCTGAAACATTATTTTGTTGAAAGACTATTTGAACCCTGAGATATTAAGCTAATTGATTTCACCCAAATTGGTAATTTAAATGTATAGGATTCATATAATATTCAATAAGTACCCAGCATCCGATTTGGATGAAACATCTTCTTACCAATGAGTAAGTGTAACGGATGTGAAACGGCTAGCTTAGTTAGCGGTGCGCGCTAAATAGCGTTTCAATCGGTTACGTCACTTGCTCTGAGACCTTGAAGTAGTAGTTCCCCTTGCTCTGCAAGGGCCGCGGCTTTTGTGGAACGATGCTTCGAGGGTGACTGTTGTCGATGTGTGCAGAGGGTCCCTGGTTCGCGCCCTGGTATGGGCGAGGGGACGGACGTAAAGTTATTCTGTTACATAAGACGTGAGGAATCAAATGTAAAAGCCACCCAAGGACCCTCCAAACCCCACACCGAGCTCATCCTAATGGCTGGTACACAGTATCGGTTCTCCATGTTTGACAGGTATAAGCTGGGTTTCAATCTGCGACATATTGTGTATTGTTTATTGTTTATAGTATATTTTTTTTCCCCCACACACAATTTAAGATGAGCAAAAGCTATTTGCTTTCTACCCAAAGTAGATCCATTTAATACACATGAGACCAGCTAAATGGATAAAAGGGTGTGACAACAGCAGAAACAGAGGCATCTAGTGAGAAAAACCTGGTCATTTCACACTAATTAATGGGGGGAAATTCAAGTGACTTCGATGGTTAATTTCTCTGAACAGGAGGAAAAAAACATCACCAAATTCACTTAGAATTACATTACATTGTATGAATAAACAATACTCCATTTGTCAGGTTACATATTCAATTTTGCTTGCTGTTTTGAGATGTTGCTACGTAAACCAGCGTACTCCCGCAGTAATTAGGGTCGATCTCACAGGAATACGGCCAGGTCTTAATAACTAATCACCAATGCTAAACAGATGAAACTAAATGGATATTCATTCAAGGATAGAGAACAAGAGATGTATAGCTAGCTTAGGAGTTCACCTTGCAAATTTGAAGTAGTTTGTGTTAGTCTTAACTGGTGTTTATTATATCCATTCCTTCTGGGAATCAAGACTCCAGCCTTTTTTTGAAAGGATATATGCATTGACTGCAGTGGGACATGGACACAGCTCAACTTTAGGACCCTCCCAATGAATATATTTTGGGGGAGAAAGTTAGTTACAAGGGGGAATTATCCCTTATTGAGAATGTATAACAGCAATATAATCAGCTGAGCATGATCGTTGACAGAGATGAGTAGCCACTGTAGCCGATCATGACTCAAACTGTCCTGATTGGAGGAGTTCTGGACGGAACTGTCTTGTGCTCTTCTAGTGTAGCAAGAATATCAAGAGGCCAAAGAGGTGTAATTCTGCTGCAGGCTTGGTCCACCTACTCAACAACACACGGACACTCACGACACACACACACACACACACACACACACACACACACACACACACACACACACACACACACACACGCACACGCACACACACGCACACACACGCACACACACACACACGTACACACACACACACACACACACACACACACGGCACACACACACACACACACACACACACACACACACACACACACACACACACACACACACACACACACACACGACACACACACGGCACACACACGGCACACACACGCACACACACACACACGTACACACAAACCCTGCCCACTCAGTGGTGCACAATGCTTTCCGCTGCAGTATAATTTCTCCCATGTGTGGATACATACGTAGTCTGTGATTCGCAAAAAAACCTTCATGAGGGAGAAAGTAAACAGACACTTCACTATGAAGCAGAAACTCACAATATGTCAACCTAGTGCGCTTTTCTTCCTGTAAAACAATATTTGACGTTTTTCTCCAGGGAGAGCGGGATGCTTTTTAGCCACGGTTAATGGCGTCTTTCTCTGGGAGAAGAGGAACACACACACCCTCGTCTCCTTCTGATGTTTAATTCATAGAAATGATTCAGTTCGATTGTTTATGTTGTGTGTGTTTTGGTTGTTTTGTCAGTTGACAGTGCTGACAGTGTTGACAGTGTTGACAGTGCTGACAGTGTTGACAGTGTTGACAGTGTTGACAGTGCTGACAGTCTTGACAGTGTTGACAGTGTTGGCAGTGTTGACAGTGCTGACAATGTTGACAGTGTTGACAGTGTTGACAGTGCTGACAGTGTTGACAGTGCTGACAGTGTTGACAGTGCTGACAGTGTTGACAGTGTTGACAGTGTTGACAGTGCTGACAGTGTTGACAGTGTTGACAGTGTTGACAGTGTTGACAGTGTTGACAGTGCTGACAGTGTTGACAGTCTTGACAGTGTTGACAGTCTTGACAGTGTTGACAGTGTTGACAGTGTTGACAGTGCTGACAGTGTTGACAGTGTTGACAGTGTTGACAGTGTTGACAGTGATGACAGTGTTGACAGTGTTGACAGTGTTGACAGTGATCATTCCTCAAAACATCAATTCCCAGGAGGCAGGGAGAAACTAATGTGTCCTCACTAATGTGAGGACAAAACATGCATTTTAATGCTCTAATTACGTTGGTAACCAGTGTATAATAGCAATAAAGCACCTCAGGGTTTGTGGTATATGGCCAATATATCACGGCTAACTGCTGTATTCAGGCAATCTGCATTGCGTGGTGCTTAAGAACAGCCCTTTACCGTGGTATATTGGCCATATACCACACCCCCCCCAGGCTTATTGCTTAAATTTAGGATAGGAGGATTCATAGGATATCAAGGTAAAGACTGATCACATTACAACTATACAACACAAGAGACACTTTGGGGCAGTTTCCTGGACACAGATTAAGACTCATCCAAGAGATTATCTGATCTTGCTCTTTAGTACAGGACTAGGCTTAATATGTGTCCGGGAAACTGACCAAAATATGCACGATTAGAAACACAATTGTTTCAGATTTTTTATCTAAGCCACCATACGACACAGTTGACCGAAACCACTGGCTACAGACAGTCTGATAATCAATAGGACAGGGGCTGCTACTGCCTTGCCCTGACTGTAATGGCTTTGTTTGTGTCAGCACACCGGGAGATGACAGGCCAGGCATTTGCCTTTGGTGTAATTATCAGCCTTACTGTACTTTATACCCTGCAGAAACCTGAACATGAATATAATTAATATTTCATGGAAGGAGAAAAGGCTGCAGATGAGGTGAGTTCTACTGCTGTTTGTGGAGAGGAGAAGGGTGGAGAGAATGTGAGAAAGCAGATGAGGTGAGTTCTACTGCTGTTTGTGGAGAGGAGAATGCTGGAGAGAATGTGAGAAAGCAGATGAGGTGAGTTCTACTGCTGTTTGTGGAGAGGAGAATGCTGGAGAGAATGTGAGAAAGCAGATGAGGTGAGTTCTACTGCTGTTTGTGGAGAGGAGAATGCTGAAGAGAATGTGAGAAAGCAGATGAGGTGAGTTCTACGCTGTTTGTGGAGAGGCGAATGCTGGAGAGAATGTGAGAAAGCAGATGAGGGAAGTCACCCCCTCGTTGTGACACAACCCTCTGACACACACCACAGGAGGGTGGTGGCACTTCAATTGGGGAGGACGGGCTCGTGGTAAGAGCCGGAGAGGAATGAGGGGAATGGTATTAAACAGATCAAACACATTGTTTCCATGTATTTAATGCCATTCCATTCGCTCCGTTCCGGCCATTATTATGAGCATTTACTTCGGTCTCCCATAGCTGTTTATTTATTTCAATTAGTGTGTGGAGATACTGTGTGTGCACAAAGCAAGGCACGCTCAGATATATCAAATGATAAATCAAACTCAAGAACTGTATCACAAACTGTACACTCTAAGGAAAAAAGGTGCTACGTATCTTGAACCTTAAACGGTTCTTCGGCTGTCCACATAGAACCCTTTGAAGAACCCTTTTGGGTTCAGCGTGGAACCCTTTCCACAGAGAACCAAAAACAGTTATATCTGTAACCAAAAATGGTTCTCCTATGGGAACAGCCGAAGAACCCTTTTGGAACCCTTTTTTTTTGTGTAAAATAAAAAAGACTGGGTTTCCTTTTCACATTGTGACAGAGAAGTGCTTATCTGGAAATGTAAAGGGTTGCATTATCATCACGGTCAACTACAGGTCCAGGTCCAGTCCAGGTCCTCCCTCCCTCCCTGCCTCCCACCCCCTCCATCTCTCTCTCCCCCTCCCTGGCTGTTCCCCTGTCATGTGTGACTAAGACATAAATCAGAATGGTGGACCTTCAACTCTACACACCTTCCTACGCGTGCCACCTCAGGCTGAAAGGAGCGGATGAATCATGAGCACCATAACCCCATCACACATCATCTCCACACCCTGGAAATGATACTCCTCTCTCTTTAGAGACATTTAAGGTGACAACTGATGGAGGTACTATACCGTAGCCTAGGTGGACCTGCCATATAAAGTGTCCTTGTACTGAAAGCCAATCAGCCCAGCAGAACCATATGCCTTGTCCCTATACTATGACTATGGCTGCAGTATCGGAGAGATAACCTGGTTAAACCAGATTCAACGTTGTGCTCACTAGTGAGAACAGCATTCAGTCTGGTTTAACCAGGCTACCGGAAAGAACACGAGAGAGACAATGGAGAGCAAGAAAAAACAATTATACAAATATTTTGGGAGCTGGTGAAGTGCGGCAGCTGTATTTGGGGCGCTAATGTAGCGTTGCCTATAAAGGGGAGATGGCATTGAGGACAGTGGGCTGGGCTCTGCAAGCGGAGCCACCATAAGGACTAATTTCACAGTCTTTATAGCACAGGCACCTTGTTTAATAAGCATGGATTACAGGGCATAAAGGGCAATGGAGTAGGGAGAGATATGGTGGGGGAGGGGGAGGGAAGAGAGGTGGAGTAGGGAGAGATATGGTGGGGGAGGGGGAGGGAAGAGAGGTGGAGTAGGGAGAGATATGGTGGGGGAGGGGGAGGGAAGAGAGGTGGAGTAGGGAGAGATATGGTGGGGGAGGGGGAGGGAAGAGAGGTGGAGTAGGGAGAGATATGGTGGGGGAGGGGGAAGGAAGAGAGGTGGAGTAGGGAGAGCTATGGTGGGGGAGGGGGAGGGAAGAGAGGTGGAGTAGGGAGAGCTATGGTGGGGGAGGGGGAGGGAAGAGAGGTGGAGTAGGGAGAGATATGGTGGGGGAGGGGAGGGAAGAGAGGTGGAGTAGGGAGAGATATGGTGGGGGAGGGGGAGGGAAGAGAGGTGGAGTAGGGAGAGATATGGTGGGGGGGAGGAGGGTGGAGTAGGGAGAGCTATGGTGGGGGAGGGGGGAGGAGAGGTGGAGTAGGGAGAGCTATGGTGGGGGAGGGGGAGGGAAGAGAGGTGGAGTAGGGAGAGCTATGGTGGGGGAGGGGAGGGAGGAGAGGTGGAGTAGGGAGAGCTATGGTGGGGGAGGGGGGAGGAGGGTGGAGTAGGGAGAGCTATGGTGGGGAGGGGAGGGAGGAGAGGTGGAGTAAGGAGAGCTATGGTGGGGGAGGGGAGGGAGGAGAGGTGGAGTAGGGAGAGCTATGGTGGGGGAGGGGGAGGGAGGAGAGGTGGAGTAAGGAGAGCTATGGTGGGGGAGGGGGAGGGAGGAGAGGTGGAGTAAGGAGAGCTATGGTGGGGGAGGGGGAGGGAGGAGAGGTGGTATAGGGAGGGCTATGGTGGGGGAGGGGGAGGGAGGAGAGGTGGAGTAGGGAGAGCTATGGTGGGGGAGGGGGAGGGAGGAGAGGTGGAGTAGGGAGAGCTATGGTGGGGGAGGGGGGGGAGGAGAGGTGGAGTAGGGAGAGCTATGGTGGGGGAGGGGGAGGGAGGAGAGGTGGAGTAGGGAGAGCTATGGTGGGGGAGGGGAGGGAGGAGAGGTGGAGTAGGGAGAGCTATGGTGGGGGAGGGGAGGGAGGAGAGGTGGAGTAGGGAGATCTATGGTGGGGGAGGGGAGGGAGGAGAGGTGGAGTAGGGAGAGCTGTGGTGGGGGAGGGGAGGGAGGAGAGGTGGAGTAAGGAGAGCTATGGTGGGGGAGGGGGAGGGAGGAGAGGTGGAGTATGGTGGGGGAGGGGAGGGAGGGCTATGGTGGGGGAGGGGAGGGAGGAGAGGTGGAGTAGGGAGAGCTATGGTGGGGAGGGGGGGGGAGGGAGGAGAGGTGGAGTAGGGAGAGCTATGGTGGGGGAGGGGAGGGAGGAGAGGTGGAGTAGGGAGAGCTATGGTGGGGGAGGGGAGGGAGGAGAGGTGGAGTATAAGGGCTATGGTGGGGGAGGGGAGGGAGGAGAGGTGGAGTAGGGAGAGCTATGGTGGGGGAGGGGGAGGGAGGAGAGGTGGAGTAGGGAGAGCTATGGTGGGGGAGGGGGAGGGAGGAGAGGTGGAGTAGGGAGAGCTATGGTGGGGGAGGGGGAGGGAGGAGAGGTGGAGTAGGGAGAGCTATGGTGGGGGAGGGGAGGGAGGAGAGGTGGAGTAGGGAGAGCTATGGTGGGGGAGGGGGAGGGAGGAGAGGTGGAGTAGGGAGGGCTATGGCGGGGGAGGGGGAGGGAGGAGAGGTGGAGTAGGGAGAGCTATGGTGGGGGAGGGGAGGGAGGAGAGGTGGAGTAGGGAGAGCTATGGTGGGGGAGGGGGAGGGAGGAGAGGTGGAGTAGGGAGGGCTATGGTGGGGGAGGGGGGGGGGGGAGAGGTGGAGTAGGGAGAGCTATGGTGGGGGAGGGGAGGGAGGACAGGTGGAGTAGGGAGAACTATGGTGGGGGAGGGGAGGGAGGAGAGGTGAAGTAGGGAGAACTATGGTGGGGGAGGGGAGGGAGGAGAGGTGGAGTATAAGGGCAATGGTGGGGGAGGGGAGGGAGGAGAGGTGGAGTAGGGAGAGCTATGGTGGGGGAGGGGGGGGGGGGGAAGGAGAGGTGGAATAGGGAGACCTATGCTCAGGGTGGGGGAGGGAGGAGAGGTGGAGTAGGGAGAGCTATGCTCGGGGAGGGGGAGGGAGGAGAGGTGGAGTAGGGAGAGCTATGCTCAGGAGGGAGGAGAGGGGGAGTAGGGAGAGCTATGCTCCGGGAGGGGGAGGGGGGAGAGGTGGAGTAGGGAGAGCTATGCTCGGGGAGGGAGAGGGAGGAGAGGTGGAGAAGGAGATGGGGGAGAAAATGAAGGAGAGCCACATACATACAGGCCGAGGACAGAGGGAGGGGGAATGAGGGCAAGAGGAGGGAACGGTGGAGAAGGGGGACAGGGAGATGAAGAGAGAGAGGGGAGATGGTGGGGGAGAGAGGAGAGGTTGTGAGGGAGAGAGGAGAGATTGTGAGGAAGAGATACGGGAGAGAGTAGAAGGGAGAGAAGGGAGATGGCGAGGGAGAGAGGGGGGGATGAAAGGGGGAGGAATAATTAAGAGAGTAGACAGGTAAAGACAGTAAAGACAGGTGCTCAGAAAAGTGATAGGGCAGAGAGTAGCTTGGTGAGAGGAAAGTAGAGAGGATAGTGGAGTGACAGGGGAGAAGGCTAAAGGAAGATGAGCAACAGGAAAGAGGGAGACGAGTGAGGGAGGGAGAAAAGAAAGGAGAAGAAAGAAAGTGTAGGTCCAAGGTTGGATAAAAGGGAACATCAGAAGGCTGTCATGATGGGATTTAGTGGAGTTAGTAAGCTTGTAGTTGCTTTGTCTTCAACCCCAGCTTCTGACAGAGACAGGAAGGCCTATTGACGGAGACTGAGTGTGCGCTGTCGTTTTTCCCTCGACCCGGCCTCGAATCTAGCAGTCAGCAATTCTGAGTTAGTGGAGGAGTTTGATGTTGACATTGTTCTCTTCCTGGTGCATATCACTGTGAACTCAGGGCTTTGATAGGCTGGTCCCTCAGAAGGGCACTCAGAGACAGGTTAAGCAAGGCCGTGCCCTCACAGCTGACCCTGCCAGCTCACTGTGGGGGAAATGAAGAGGCATGTCTGCATCCCAAATGGGCCCTGGTCAAAAGTACTGCACTATATAGGGAATAGGGTGCCATGTTTTATGCAAAATATATAAACCTAAACTACTTTCAGACCAGTTTTAGCTTGCTGATCTTACAGCATCTCAATGTCACCCCAGAATATACTGAAGAAGTCTATACCTATATCAACTTTAAGTGTCGGTATCTGTTGCAGGTCAAAATAAAATATACATATTCTTTTGTTGCTTCATAACATGTCACCATTAAAACGTTATTGAATGGAGTTCAGTTGCTGTAATGAACTTTCTTTCAGCATTTCAGTTTTTGTTGTAATATTTTGTTTTAATTGAATCTACAGTATATTACCTCAAGAAGTATTTTATACCAGCACAGAAAGCAGATTAGAGTTGTGTAGTTTGAATTGAGAGAAGCTCATTGATTCTTCCATTGTAAATCAGGATTTGTTTCTGTGGTCCTCAGGGATATCTCTAGACCTTTCTACAGACATGCAATTTATCCTTTGAACAATTTAACGAGGAAGATAAAAAATAATATATATATACAGTGGGGAGAACAAGTATTTGATACACTGCCGATTTTGCAGGTTTTCCTACTTACAAAGCAATTTTTTTATCATTGGTGTACTTTTTTATCATAGGTAAACTTCAACTGTGAGAGACGGAATCTAAAACAAAAATCCAGAAAATCACATAGTATGATTTTTAAGTAATTCATTTGCATTTTATTGCATGACATAAGTATTTGATACATCAGAAAAGCAGAACTTAATATTTGGTACAGAAACCTTTGTTTGCAACTACAGAGATCATATGTTTCCTGTAGTTCTTGACCAGGTTTGCACACACTGCAGCAGGCATTTCGCCCACTCCTCCATACAGGCCTTCTCCAGATCCTTCAGGTTTCGGGGCTGTCGCTGGGAAATATGGACTTTCAGCTCCCTCCAAAGATTTTCTATTGGGTTCAGGTCTGGAGACAGGCTAGGCCACTCCAGGACCTTGAGATGCCTCTTATGGTGCCAGTCCTTAGTTGCCCTGGCTGTGTGTTTCGGGTCGTTGTCATGCTGGAAGACCCAGCCACAACCCGTCTTCAATGCTCTTACTGAGGGAAGGAGGTTGTTGGCCCAATCCATCCTCCCCTCAATACGGTGCAGTTGTCCTGTCCCCTTTGCAGAAAAGCATCCCCAAAGAATGATGTTTCCACCTCCATGCTTCATGGTTGGGATGGTGTTCTTGGGGTTGTACTCATCCTTCTTCTTCCTCCAAACACGGCGAGTGGAGTTTAGACCAAAAAGCTCTATTTTTGTCATCAGACCACATGACCTTCTCCCATTCCTCCTCTGGATCATCCAGATCAGGTCATTGGAAAAATTCAGATGAGCCTGGACATGCACTGGCTTGAGCAGGGGGACCTTGTGTGCGCTGCAGGATTTTAATCCATGACGGCGTAGTGTGTTACTAATGGTTTTCTTTGAGACTGTGGTCCCAGCTCTCTTCAGGTCATTGACTAGGTCCTGCCGTGTAGTTCTGGGCTGATCCCTCACTTTCCTCATGATCATTGATACCCCACGAGGTGAGATCTTACATGGAGCCCCAGACCGAGGGTGATTGACCGTCATCTTGAATTTCTTCCATTTTCTAATAATTGCGCCAACAGTTGTTGCCTCCTTATCAAGCTGCGTGCCTATTGTCCTGTAGCCCATCCCAGCCTTGTGCAGGGCTACAATTGTACCCCTGATGTCCTTACACAGTGCTCTGGTCTTGGCCATTGTGGAGAGGTTGGAGTCTGTTTGACTGAGTGTGTGGACAGGTGTCTTTTATACAGGTAACGAGTTCAAACAGGTGCTGTTAATACAGGTAATGAGTGGAGAACAGGAGGTATTCTTAAAGAAAAACTAACAGGTTTGTGAGAGCCGGAATTCTTACTGGTTGGTAGGGGATCAAATACTTATGTCATGCAATAAAATGCAAATTAATTACATAAAAATGTGATTTTCTGGATTTTTTATTTAGATTCCGTCTCTCATAGTTGAAGTGTACCTATGATAAAAAATGTGCATCTACATGCTTTGTAAGTAGGAAAACCTGCAAAATCGGCAGTGTATAAAATATTTATTCTCCCCACTGTATATATATATATATATATATATATATATATAAAGTATGTGTATGTGAGAGTGTCTGATGGGCGTTTGTGCAGGGATGTTTCACATTCTCTAAAGCTCTTCCCTAAAATGATGATGCCCATCTATAGTCTAGCTCTATAACTCAACCAGCAGGCAGAGTGCCAATTGGTTCACATCAAAGGACATTAATTTCATCACCAGTGAAGAGGGAAATCAGAAATGAGGGAGCTTTATCTGGCAATAACCCAGATTGGCCTTATAGCTCAGTGTTAACCCATCATAGCTCAGTGTTAACCCATCATGGCTCAGTGTTAACCCCTCATTGCTCAGTGTTAACCTGTCGTGGCTCAGTGTTAACTCACCCTGGCTCAGTGTTAACCCATCGTGGTAGATGTGTTAACCCATCATGGCTCAGTGTTAACCCCTCGTGGCTCAGTGTTAACCAATCATGGCTCAGTGTTAACCAATCATGGCTCAGTGTTAGCCCATCATTGCTCATTGTTAACCCATCATGGATCAATGTTAACCTGTCATGGCTCAGTGTTAACTCACCCTGGCTCAGTGTTAATCCATCATGGCTCAGTGTTAACCCCTCATGGCTCAGTGTTAACTCACCCTGGCTCAATGTAAACTCACCCTGGCTCAGTGTTAACCCATCACATCATGGCTCAGTGTTAACCCCTCATGGCTCAGTGTTAACCTGTCGTGGCTCAGTGTTAACTCACCCTGGCTCAGTGTTAACTCACCATGGCTCAGTGTTAACCCATCATGGCTCAGTGTTAACCCCTTATGGCTCAGTGTTAACCCATCATGGCTCAGTGTTAACCCCTCATGGCTCAGTGTTAACCCCTTATGGCTCAGTGTTAACCCATCATGGCTCAGTGTTAACCCATCATGGCTCAGTGTTAACTCATCATGGTTCAGTGTTAATCCATCATGGCTCAGTGTTAACGCATCATGACTCAGTGTTAACCCCTTATGGCTCAGTGTTAAGTCTCTGAGGTTAGGCATACTGCAAGAGACATTGCAACCTATTTTAAGATATTGAGCTCCTACATTAAAATCCTACAGTAAGTACTGTGAGCATTATACATCATCCACAAACTCTGTTTGAATAGGTGAAAACAATTTGAAACACGGTTTCATTACGTTAGTGTTAATAAGAGATTTGACCAACATCTGGCCACACACACACACACACACACACACACACACACACACACACACACACACACACACACACACACACACACACACACACACACACACACACACACACACACACACACACACACACACACACACACACACACACACACACACACCGTGGGAAAATCACATGTCCTCCAACCCCAGCATCACATCACTAATCCCTGAGAGACACACAGAGAGCTGCCTCCCCGTATGTCTCAACTACCTAACATCAGCTTTCAGGAGATTTAGAGGACAACCTTCACATCTCTGATCTACAAGACTGATATAGAAGTATAACTTAACTACCTAACATCAGCTTTCAGGAGATTTAGAGGACAACCTTCACATCTCTGATCTACAAGACTGATACAGACGTATAACTTAACTACCTAACATCAGCTTTCAGGAGATTTAGAGGACAACCTTCACATCTCTGATCTACAAGACTGATACAGACGTATAACTTAACTACCTAACATCAGCTTTCAGGAGATTTAGAGGACAACCTTCACATCTCTGATCTACAAGACTGATACAGACGTATAACTTAACTACCTAACATCAGCTTTCAGGAGATTTAGAGGACAACCTTCACATCTCTGATCTACAAGACTGATACAGAAGTATGACTTAACTACCTAACATCAGCTTTCAGGAGATTTAGAGGACAACCTTCACATCTCTGATCTACAAGACTGATATAGAAGTATAACTTAACTACCTAACATCAGCTTTCAGGAGATTTAGAGGACAACCTTCACATCTCTGATCTACAAGACTGATACAGACGTATAACTTAACTACCTAACATCAGCTTTCAGGAGATTTAGAGGACAACCTTCACATCTCTGATCTACAAGACTGATATAGAAGTATGACTAAACTACCTAACATCAGCTTTCAGGAGATTTAGAGGACAACCTTCACATCTCTGATCTACAAGACTGATACAGAAGTGGCATTTACTTAAAAATTGACAGAAGAAACTCAAAACTCTAGCAAGTTTATGAGAATTAAGAGATTAAATATATATATATATATATATATATATTGCAGGTTAAGCTCCTACAGAGTTCATAGAAAAATCGACTTGAATGGGACATAGCATGCCAAAGTTTGCACTGAGATTACTTATGGAATAAAACATATGGAAGCCAATTGAATATGACATTGTGTGATACATATTCCGCAAGACTGCAAGTATGTTGTGTTAATCTACACAGAGATAAATGAGTATATGAAATATACTGATGACTGTGCCAAAGGGGCTGGCAAAAGGTTTTGGCAAAAGGAGGATCCCACTGAAAATGTTAAGGCATCTAATCTCTGTTTGAGCCAATGTTAGCAAATAGAGCCACACACAAGATTCATTGGGAATTGTAATGAAAAAAGAGTAGAAAATACATGTTTGTGAATGTGTGAGAACATATGTTCTTACAGTGAAGCATTACAACGAGTGATGACTCGACTCCTCTAGTTAAGTCCACCTCTCAATTACAGGAGACCTTCAGAGTATCTTCTGTCCCGCAGTAACAAGACTCCATGGCAACGACCTGCCTCTGCAAACATTAGCATAATATTACTAGAAAACGTTGTTGTTTACATATAAACCCTCTCACAGGCATTGTAATTCGAAACAGAAAAAAGGGGTTTTAGACTGATAATGTTGAAATGATAAGCCAGTTAGGGTTACTGACTTACCGGTATTGTCTTATTCCATTTAGCTCCTAGTGGAACAAAGGGCCTCAGATTCAGTGTTTACACATTGAATGTGACCAATTCAGCAAAAAAGAATGATCATCATGGTCACATTCATGTTGTTCACGAGCCTCGAGAGCCAAACTGAATCATGCTACGTTTCAATTCAGTTTACTCCGCTGACTGTGTTTCAATGTCGAGGCTTGCTTTTCACCCCGTCCCTGGAAATCGCTTCCAGAGATCATTATTAGCAATATATGTCCAGGAAATGTGCCACAATGCTATCTCTCCTTCCTGACTCACTCTCATCACGAGTCAGTCACATCCTTTGATCCGTTCTCTCTCCGCATCACAGCGTTATTTAGAGACTGTCTGCATACTGTGAGAAAGACACTAATTAAATGATCACACACCAAGGAGATTCATCACCCTGCAGAGGTTTGTATCATCACCTTTAACTCCCAAAGCAAAGATTAGTCATAGAGTTTATCCCACTGATATAATCATTTGGTGGATGTTATGAACACTGTATTGGGTTGTGAGTCAAGCAAACTGAGTCTAATTCAAGGTGAATCTGGATTGATTCATTTCCTGTTTGGAAATGTTCTCTTTTTTAACTTTGAACAGAGGTCCAGCGTCTAGTAGAACTAATCATTTACATCACCATAGATATTGTCTGAAGTAAATGGATATCACTGTTCGGTCGTTTCAGATTCTAACTGTATAACGGAAGACAACCCTGATAACCATTAACCAGTACAGGCAACATAATAGATTTACTCAAAACAGAATACAACTGATCTAAAATTCTTCAATTCTGTTGTGAGGTACCCAAAATGTCAACATTCAGCGTCTGGCCCAGACCCACATTTCAAAATGTTAAGCAGTAAAGAGGAAACATCAGGAACAGCCTTTCTGCTTCCAGCTGAATTGACAGGGTCATCCAGCCTTGTCTCTTTGCATCTGGGACATAAAATGATGAGATTCATTTTTTAGAAATTCAACTGCTGAAGGGAAGGACAAACTGGCATTAACCTGTGCCCCACAATGCACTGCTGCCTCCCAGCATGTCGTTCATCTCCGGCTGGCACACTGAGCAGCCAGCTACAGAATCAGACCTGCAGTTGGGGACTAAATGAAGGTTAGATGTGGTTAACACATGGTTTCAGATAAAGCACTTTGCTGTCTAATGACTTGAAAACATAACGTTTCAGATTCAGAAAACGTTAATGTCCTCAGAAAGGCAATTCATTTTGCAGCAGTCATAAAACACAACAAATTTACATATAAAAATATAAAAAATAAAAAGCAAATAGCAAAAGATGTTTACAAGCAAGTCATTGGGGTAAGTAGGCTGTGTAAGAAGGCTGTGTAAGTAGGCTGGGTAAGTAGGCTGGTTAAGTACACTTTTATAATAAAATGTCAAAGTGGGCTACATGATAAAGTGAAAGTGCTACATTTCAATTTGTCCAACATTTAGTTAAGTTGCAGAATTGCATTCGGAATTCCCTTAGATAGTCTGTACCTGCGATAGGGAAATGCGGCCAGAGGGGATGAGCTGGAATTCCCTTAGATAGTCTGTACCTGCGATAGGGAAATGCAGCCAGAGGGGATGAGCTGGAATTCCCTTAGATAGTCTGTACCTGCGATAGGGAAATGCGGTCAGAGGCGATGAGCTGGAATTCCCTTAAATAGTCTGTACCTGCGATAGGGAAATGCGGCCAGAGGGGATGAGCTGGAATTCCCTTAAATAGTCTGTACCTGCGATAGGGAAATGCGGCCAGAGGGGATGAGCTGGAATTCCCTTAGATAGTCTGTACCTGCGATAGGGAAATGCAGCCAGAGGGGATGAGCTGGAATTCCCTCAGATAGTCTGTACCTGCGATAGGGAAATGCGGTCAGAGGCGATGAGCTGGAATTCCCTTAGATAGTCTGTACCTGCGATAGGGAAATGCAGCCAGAGGGGATGAGCTGGAATTCCCTCAGATAGTCTGTACCTGCGATAGGGAAATGCGGTCAGAGGCGATGAGCTGGAATTCCCTTAGATAGTCTGTACCTGCGATAGGGAAATGCAGCCAGAGGGGATGAGCTGGAATTCCCTCAGATAGTCTGTACCTGCGATAGGGAAATGCGGTCAGAGGCGATGAGCTGGAATTCCCTTAGATAGTCTGTACCTGCGATAGGGAAATGCAGCCAGAGGGGATGAGCTGGAATTCGAGGTGGACTTGGTGGGAAGAGTCAACCACTATTTTATTCGCCTTCTGGAAGGCTCGGACCAGGTAGGGAGATGACAGTTCTTGGTGTTGCTGCCCCATGATTCTTCCGCAAGTCCTGAATATCTTGCCCAACCTATTTTTCAGTGCAAACTTAGATATTCCCAAACCAGCAGGTCAGGCAGTAGGAGAACAATGATGGTTAGGTCAACATGAATAAAAGTGCATCTTCCGAAGATATACAGGCTCTGTTGGTCGTTATTAGAAATAGCGTCATCTTGTTGTTAATGACTAGCCCAAGGTATTTGTACTCCTCCACTATTTGTTGGCCTCACCTTTTATCGGTGATGGTGTCTGCAAGGTAGTGTTCCTTCGGAAGTCCATCACCATATCCTTTATTTTAGATGTGTTTACTTTTAAATGGGAGGACTCACACCACACAGTAAAATCATTCAGAGACAGTCCACAATTGGTCTCATCCCCTTCGAGGAGACTGACCAAAGCAGTGTCGGCAGCATATCTGATCAGGTGGCATCCTGGGAACTGGCTTCGGCAGCTGTCTGTATAGTACATGTGAAAGAGCACTGCCCTGTGGAGTTCCAACTGAAGTAGAGCGCACCGCCGAGAGCGTGTTACCTGCTGCGACCTATCAGTTAGGAAGTTGGTGATCCATGTGATAAGCATCAGGTCGGAAGTCTCTTCTCAGTTTGTCCGCGAGGACAAACACATTGATTGTGTTAAATGTTGAGGAGAAATCAACGAACATGATACGCACATGAGTTTTTGCAGCCCTGCATGTCCTGTACACCAGATTTAAGAGCGAGAGGATGGTATCATCTGTTCCTCTCTCCGACCGGTATGCAAATTGTGGGGGTCAAGGAGGTGTTTGTTGGTATTGACGATGTATGCTTTGATTATCTTTTCAAGAGATGTATTCAAGAGAGAGGTAAGTGTGACTGGACTGTAGTCATTTGATGTGGATGGTTGAGAGGTTTTTGGGATTTGGGACAGGTGCAACAATTGATGTACAGAAAAAACTGTACATGTAGCCTTGTAGAAAGCCCATCAGTATCATCTGTCACTGTTACAAATTCATTGTAAATGACCCAATATTATCCTATATCACGTTTCATTAAGCTCTTTGGATGGAGCTGATAAACGCTTCTTCATTTCATTTGTTCAGAGTTAGATTTTCTTTTAAGGAGTATAATCTCGCTGGTGGATCGGATGGCCTCACCATTGTGGCGATTACAGTGATATAAGCACAATGACTTCAGATAGGGAGATAGCTAGGATAGAGTCAGGGAACGAGGTGAGGCTGGAGACAAGTAGGCCCTGTTTCATCCTCCCCGGAGAAGATTGAGCATTAGTTCCTCCAGTGAGTCTCAACGAGAGACAGAGAGAGGAGTTATCAGCCCCCTGATCAGACTATCAACTGCAGCATCCACACATACAGGGGTAGTAGCAAACTAAGAATAGACTGCAGAGAGATTCAGTTGTTATCATCAACCATGATAAATGAATCATCTTGTATTTAAAAACAGTAAGAAATATGACACTGGTTCACAGAGCTGGAAGGCAGTTAAGACAATATGTTTAATGTATGTTTGATCTTTTTTACAAAGCGTGGGATTTGGAGGAACATGCACTCTGTGGCAGCTCTGCATGTAGGCAGGGTAGAGATGCAATCTATGTAGATAAAATGTCCCTAGCCATAAAATGTCCCTAGCCATTTGGGATAAGTGGGCCCTTGCTAGTCAGTTTGTAAAAGCAAATATTGAAATGTTATGCCTCGTACTAAAGGAATGTGCATGCCGATCAAGTACAGCTTGAAAAATGCTCCACTTTTACCCAAATTAACTTTTTCAAAACAGTGGAAACATAGAGATGCCAGTCTACAGTCTACACGTGCTGAATGTGGCTTCAAACTACTATACTGTACCTGCAACCTTTATGGCAGCATAGAAGTCTCAGCTCTCGTGATTTAGTTCTGTTTAACTTCAAAGCTAAAAGGGTAAGGTGTGTGTGTGTGTGTGTGTGTGTGTATCAGAGAGATAGACACTCCCACTATAGCAGCAAATCTACTCAAGAAAGATAGAGAGAAAGCAACAGAACCTGTTTATCGAATTTCCATTAGAGAACCTTCTACAGTAAGTCTAGGGAGAGTTAGTAGGAAAATGAACTAGCTGAACACGTCATGCACTTATTCTATATAAAGTCTACTGCAGCTAGAGAGAGGCCAGGTCTGAATTTCATCCATTCTTTGAAGAGCTAATAGAAAACACTGTTTAAGCTTCTGACTCACAGTAGTACCTAAGGATAGGCAGAAGGCCCTCTGCCTCTGTGTCCTATGTGTCTCCCATGTGGAACAGAGTTTTCAAGTGATGCAGACTCGGTGTCCCATATTAGGACATTCTCAGTGTCAGCAGGACTTGTGCCAGTCTCAACAGGACGTCCTGTCGTCAGAGTACAATTTGCCACAGCGTTAAGTCTGGTTTAGCCAGGCTAACAATATGAAGCCCCAACAGTCTGAAGGTCTTTGCCATGCTCAAATGCCCCTGTTTGGTTTACTGTTATGGAGCCAATTAATTCCTAGTTGTTTAAGCCGGGGGACGTTCCTATTGCGTGCCATGATTGGCCCTTAGGTTGATTGCCAACCTGTTTCAGTCCGTTTTCTTCCATTTGGTGCATAATGAACACAATGCTCTTCCCACAGGCTCTCAGAGATGTGGGTGGCACAGTCTCACATAATCATGTGAATTATTTAATCTAAGTTATGAAACACAACACCGAACAGTCCATTGTTTCAGAGGATCGTGACTGAATGTAAGACTACCTTTTTTCAAAGAAGCAGTGAGTAACTTGGTGCTGCCACGGCAGTTGCTATGGAGAGGGTGCACTTTCTGTGTGTTGTATTGTGTGTCTGTGTGTGTGTATTCGCCGAGATTTGGGGAGGAAGTCACACGGGAAGAGGTATGGGTTTTTTGGGCTGTCGTGCTCCTTTTGCTCATTAGGAGAGATAATCTTGGTACGCACACACACACGAGTATACATGCGCATTAACACAGACACACACACGCCTACTTATTGAATACGTTGTCATGACTGTCCTGATCAGGTCAGGTTACAGGAGACCACAACCCTACAGATTATCTCTCAACCCCAACAGAGGAGGAGAGATCTAGTGGGCTGAAGATGTGGGGGGTTTTATGACCCCTCACGTCCCTGGTAAATCTCAGGCCACAGACAAATTCCTTTGTCCTGTTACTATGGAGAACCAGCCTCAGAACATTAAACATGAAATAAAGGCACTTTGGAACAATGTTTTCTGTCAGCCACAATGGTGGTCATGACGATAGATGGAATATAAAAATGTATGTCATTTTTTGTTTTGTTATTAAAGGTTAATAGATGACGTTATTACGAAAACATTGTAATGTGAAGGGTTTTCCTAGTATATGTTTGATGTTTATACATTGTACGTTGTATGGAAAATATCCAATGTTTTGGGGAAGATGAAATGTTAAGTTAGTTGTCTAAAATTGGATTTGGATAAAATCTAGACCTTGCCACATTAACTTAGTACGCCCAGAGAATTGCCCTAAAGGCGGTTACGCCCACTTCTGACCCAAGGGTATAAAACCTGTGAGTATAGAATTTACAGGAAGACTATGTGACCCCAGCTGCAGCAAGGTCTAACAAGTCAACGAACCCAGAACGCAACACAAGTTTGGAGACAAAGAAATCATTTTCTACCCAAGCTATGGATGAGTAGCTGTGTCTAAGCGGGTGAATTCAAGTCGAACCACCTAGCCTCCATCTCCCATCGAATCGTGGTATCTAAAGGGTTTCATTCCTATGCTGTGAGCTCTGAGCTACAGAGCTGTCTGTCCTCAGAAGACCCCTTCCAGGGCAAAGGATGAGGGAACAGACTCCTAAGCCCAAAAGAACACTGACAGTGGCAGGACGATCAGGGAGGTGCGCCGGAGAAGTGTGTCATCGAACAGCTGAAGGCCTACGCAGAGAATCCTGGGAGATCATCCCCACGTAATAACATCATTATATTCTGACCCATAAGAGTGGCAGTTTGGGGCAAGGCTATGGTTAGAATAGCATAGCTGACAAATTCACCCAAATGTACTTTCTTTTTTCTCTCTCTTTTGAAATCCTCATTGTGGGTAACATAGTGTGTTGGTTCTAATCAATAGCCTATAATGTGTTTTGTCTATGTGTATCTTTTATCATCATTTTAGCTTTTTAGTAAATAAATATTCAACTAAGATTGGTGTGGTATGAATTCATTGGTGAGACCCGGGTCCGTGCAGATTCACGGGCTATACGACGTTCAGAACGAGATTGGTAGAGGCAACTGGTTAATTAGCGGCTGTTGTAAAATCGCTATTCTGATATTCTTTGAGTTAATTTGAGAAATAGAAACTCAATAAAAACTAGTTTTCCCATGGTGCCCCAGTTAATAATTGCTTGATTCAGTTAATCACGCAATTAGAAACTTTAATCATTCGAGGAACAACAGTCGTCACATTAACGACAACGTGCTGGCAGGCAGGCAGGCAGGCAGGCACACACACACACACACACACACACACACACACTCACTTCTACCACACATGTGCCACTCTAAAACACACATCAATCTCAATATGGATTTAAAACAGACCCAGAATATATACTGTAAACCGTGTGAAGACAGTGCTGTTCATCTGAAGTGGTTTTACTGTTTGGATTGACCTATTCTATTCAATTAGTCTGAAATCAAATAACACATTTGACAGATCAATGTGACTTTTTTATTGAATGAATGCTTCTAAATTGCTTTCAACACCTCATGCGTGTGCGCATTGACTAGCGAGGGGGCAATGTAGCGGTGCAGCCTATCAGAAGAGCTGGACGCACGTCTTATTGGGGGAGTGGCTATCAATGAGTTATTTCTGCCAACCCGTGAAGGTGAATGTCATTCCAATTAAAGAGATGCTCCGGTACTTTAACAAGTAAGTATTTTTTAACCTCCCGCATTGGGCTGGATGTGTCAATGTGTAGTTCATACATGCATAATCTATGAGCAGAATTACTGATTTACCACAATTAACCACAACATTCATAGTTTAAAGAAGCAACTGCTTTCTGGAAGCTGTGCTGCACCATTTTGTCTACATTTCCCCCCACGTGAGCCAGCCCCCTATCAATTTGAGTTCCAGCCAATGACACGCCATTTGAGTGACAGCTAGCAAGAATCACACACAGCAGAGCGAGAGAGAGAGCCATGACATGGAGCACATATCTGCACATATGTGATGTAATACTGTCACGCCTTGGTCTTAGTATTTTGTGTTTTCTTTATTATTTGGTCAGGCCAGGGTGTGGCATGGGTTTATGTTGTTGTATTTCGTATTGGGGTTTTTGTATTATTGGGATTGCGGCTGAGTAGGGGTGTTGTATGGGCTTGGCTGCCTGAGGCGGTTCTCAATCAGAGTCAGGTGATTCTCGTTGTCTCTGATTGGGAACCGTATTTAGGTAGCCTGGTTTCACTTTGTATTTTGTGGGTGATTGTTCCTGTCTCTGTGTAGTTTCACCAGATAGGCTGTAATCAGGTTTCACGTTCCGTTTGTTGTTTTGTATTTTGTATCGTTATCTCATGTATCACTTTTTCTATTAAAGTCATGAGTAACCACTACATTTCGGTCCGACTCTCTTTCCACAAACGAAGAACGCCGTTACAAGTACACAATTTTCGGGGACCACTTTTGGCTCATGGGCGCTACTTTCAGAACTACTGGAAAATCCCTTTAATGTTGTCTATTGTATTTGATAGTTAAACTTAAATGTGTACACTGTCAGCATCTGTAATGACTATTGCATACAGGGCATACACTCCTTGACTTTTTACACATTTTGTTGTGTAACAGCCTGAATTCAACATCTGTCAAATTGAGATTTTGTGTCATTGGCCTAAACACAAAACCCCATACTGTCAAAGCGGAATTATGTTTTATGATTTTGTTAAACAAATTAATAAAAAACGAAAAGCTGAAATGTCTTGCGTCAATAATTATTCAACCCCTTTGTTATGGCAAGGCTAAATATGTTCAGGAGTAAAAATGCACTCAACAAGTCACATAAGTTACATGGACTCAAACATGATTTTTGAATAACTACCTCATCTCCGTACCCCACACATTCAATTGTCTGTAAGGTCCTTCAGTCGAGCAGTGAATTTCATACACAGATTCAACCACAAAAACCAGGGAGGTTTTCCAAGGCCTTGCAAAGAAAGGCATCTAAAAAAGCAGACACTGAATATCCCTTTGAGGTGAAGTTCTTAATTACACTCTGGATGGTGTATCAATTTACCCAGTGAATGCAACCATACAGGCGTCCTTCCTAACTCAGTTGCTGAAATGGAAGGAAACCGCTCAGGGATTTCACCATGAGGCCAGTGGTGACTTTAAAACAGTTACAGAGTTTAATGTCTGTGACAGGAGAAAGTGGAGGATGGATCAACATTGTAGTTACTCCACAATACTAACCTACATGACAGTGTAAAAAGAAGGAATCCTGTACAGAACAAAAATAATAATAAAACATGTAAAAATCCTGTTTGCAATAAGGCACTGAAGTAAAACTGCAAAAACATTGTCAAAGAAATGAACTTTTTGTCCTGAATACAAAGTGTTGTGTTCGTTGCAAATCCAACACAACACATCACTCAGTACCACTCTTCATATTTTCAAGCATGGTGGTGGCTGCATCATGTTAAGGGTATGCTTGTCATCAGCAAGGACTAGGGAGTTTCTTTGGATAAAAATAAATGGAATAGAGCTAAGAACTGTCACGCCCTGACCTTAGAGAGATGTTTTATTTCTCTATTTGGTTAGGTCAGGGTGTGATGTGGGGTGGACATTCTATGTTTTGTTTTCTATGTTTCTTTATTTCTATGTTTTGGCCGGGTATGGTTATCAATCAGGGACAGCTGTCTATCGTTGTCTCTGATTGGGAATCATAGTTAGGTAGCCCTTTTTCCATCCTTTCAGTGTGGGTAGTTATCTTTGTTAGTGGCACTAATACCCTGTTAATCTTCACAGTCGTTTTATATTGTTTATTGTTTTTGTTGGCGACATTATTTAAATAAAAATAAAATGTACGCTCAACACGCTGCACCTTGGTCTACTTCCCATGACGGCCGTGACAAGCACAGGCAACATCCTAGAGGAAAATCTGGTTAAGTCTGCTTTCCAACAAACACTGGGAGAAAAAATGCGCCTTTCATCAGGATAATAATCTAAAACACAAGGCCAAATATACACTGGAGTTGCTTACCAAGACAACATTGAATGTTCCTGAGTGGCCTAGTTGACAGAGCTTGAAGAATAAAAAAATTATAATGTGCAAATGTTGTACAATCCAGTTGTGCAAAGCTCTCAGAGACTTACCCAGAAAGACTCAGAGCTGTAATCGCTGAAAAAGGTGATTCTAACATGTATTGACTCAGGGGTGTAAATACTTGTGTAAATGAAATATTTCTTTATTTAATTTTCATCAAATGTGCAAAAATGTTGAAAAACCTATTTTCACATTGTCAGTATTGGATATTGTGTGTAGATGGGTATGAGAAAAAAAACTATTTAATCCATTTCAAATTCAGGCTATAACACAACAAAATGTGTAATAAGTCAAGAGATATGAATACTGTCTGAAGGCACTGTATGACCCAAAAGTGATCAGTTCTTTCAGTTTGTCATCTATGGCTATTTAGATTTACATATGACCATTTCCACAAAGTACTTTGGATGTAGTGAACTCTTTTTTAAAGTAACTTTCGTTAAGCAAACTATAAACTCTTTCTGAAGGGTAGCTTTAGTTCAGTAAACTATATTTTTATTAAGGTAGCTTTAGTCTAGCTTCACTTCTTCCAGTGTGAAGTACTTGGTAGAGTAGCTTCCCCAACACTGCCAAAGAGTATTTTTCTTTTTACAGTGTACATTTTCTGAAAAATAATTGCTGTTGCTACCATGCTTTCAAACCAAGGTGATTGAACAGAGGAGCACAAGGTCGAGAGGATAATGTTGTTGAAACAAACATCCATTGTCCCTACCAAGAGTTGCAGAATATCTATTTGAACCTATAATGATTCTTCCAGGGCAATCTGAATCTGGGTGGGAAATGATAAAAGAAGCCACCTTACAGTAAAACCATGTTTCATTCCTTTATGCTGATGCCTAACAATAGAAGAATAAGGAAATCATCAACACCCCCTGGTGTGATGCCATATTGATGATGAATATCTGCAAACTCTCACAAGCTGTCTCCTTTTTCCTTTGTGTGTGTGTGTGTGTGTGTGTGTGTGTGTGTGTGTGTGTGTGTGTGTGTGTGTCTGCGTGCGTGTGCATGAGTGTGTGCATACGCGTGTCTTCCAAAAGAGGAAGAAGAGAGGTCATCAACTTGGTTAATCCTCGCGGAAACTATTAGTATTCGGCCGTGTTCAGCACAAAATGGCTGATCAATGTGCATCAAAATGTGCTGCTTAGCTTAACGCCTCGTCCGTGGCAGGGCTTCCTTCACACAGGGAAGAAGAGTGAGACGGATGAGGACACAGTCTGAGTCAGCGATTTCCCACGTTACCCTGGGACAGGAGAGAAGGGCTGGCCCTCACAGCTCACTGGACCGTACCCTGTCTACATCCCAAATAACACCCTGTGTAATGCACTACTTTTGCCCAGGGCGCATATAGATGCAACCCCGTCCCTGTCCCACCTGAAAGAATCTGTCACATGTTGATATAAATGAGACTACTGGTCATGGATCTGTCACATGTTGATATGGATGAGACTACTAGTCATGGATCTGTCACATGTTGATATGGATGAGACTACTGGTCATGGATCTATCACATGTTGATATGGATGAGACTACTAGTCATGGATCTATCACATGTTGATATGGATGAGACCTCTGGTCATGGATCTGTCACATGATGATATGGATGAGACTACTGGTCATGGATCTATCACATGTTGATATGGATGAGACCTCTGGTCATGGATCTGTCACATGTTGATATGGATCAGACTACTGGTCATGGATCTATCACATGTTGATATGGATCAGACTACTGGTCATGGATCTATCACATGTTGATATGGATGAGACTACTAGTCATGGATCTGTCACATGTTGATATGGATGAGACTACTGGTCATGGATCTGTCACATGTTGATATGGATGAGACCTCTGGTCATGGATCTATCACATGTTGATATGGATGAGACCTCTGGTCATGGATCTGTCACATGTTGATATGGATGAGACTACTAGTCATGGATCTATCACATGTTGATATGGATCAGACTACTAGTCATGGATCTGTCACATGTTGATATGGATGAGACTACTGGTCATGGATCTATCACATGTTGATATGGATCAGACTACTGGTCATGGATCTATCACATGTTGATATGGA
Organism: Oncorhynchus keta; assembly: GCF_023373465.1. Classification (NCBI taxonomy): domain Eukaryota; kingdom Metazoa; phylum Chordata; class Actinopteri; order Salmoniformes; family Salmonidae; genus Oncorhynchus; species Oncorhynchus keta. Next base: position 184,782 of record NW_026277218.1, on the reverse strand, counting down.
TGAGACCTCTGGTCATGGATCTGTCACATGTTGATATGGATGAGACTACTGGTCATGGATCTGTCACATGTTGATATGGATGAGACCTCTGGTCATGGATCTGTCACATGTTGATATGGATCAGACTACTGGTCATGGATCTGTCACATGTTGATATGGATGAGACTACTGGTCATGGATCTGTCACATGTTGATATGGATGAGACAACTGGTCATGGATCTGTCACATGTTGATATGGATGAGACTACTAGTCATGGATCTATCACATGTTGATATGGATGAGACTACTGGTCATGGATCTATCACATGTTGATATGGATGAGACTACTGGTCATGGATCTATCACATGTTGATATGGATGAGACTACTGGTCATGGATCTATCACATGTTGATATGGATGAGACTACTGGTCATGGATCTATCACATGTTGATATGGATGAGACTACTGGTCATGGATCTATCACATGTTGATATGGATGAGACTACTGGTCATGGATCTATCACATGTTGATATGGATGAGACTACTGGTCATGGATCTATCACATGTTGATATGGATGAGACTACCGGTCATGAATCTGTCACATGTTGATATGGATGAGACCTCTGGTCATGGATCTGTCACATGTTGATATGGATGAGACCTCTGGTCATGGATCTGTCACATGTTGATATGGATCAGACTACTAGTCATGGATCTATCACATGTTGATATGGATGAGACTACTGGTCATGGATCTATCACATGTTGATATGGATCAGACTACTGGTCATGGATCTGTCACATGTTGATATGGATGAGACTACTGGTCATGGATCTGTCACATGTTGATATGGATCAGACTACTGGTCATGGATCTGTCACATGTTGATATGGATGAGACTACTGGTCATGGATCTGTCACATGTTGATATGGATGAGACTACTGGTCATGGATCTATCACATGTTGATATGGATGAGACTACTGGTCATGGATCTGTCACATGTTGATATGGATGAGACTACTAGTCATGGATCTATCACATGTTGATATGGATGAGACTACTGGTCATGGATCTATCACATGTTGATATGGATGAGACTACTGGTCATGGATCTATCACATGTTGATATGGATGAGACTACTAGTCATGGATCTATCACATGTTGATATGGATGAGACTACTGGTCATGGATCTGTCACATGTTGATATGGATCAGACTACTGGTCATGGATCTATCACATGTTGATATGGATGAGACTACTGGTCATGGATCTATCACATGTTGATATGGATGAGACTACTGGTCATGGATCTGTCACATGTTGATATGGATCAGACTACTGGTCATGGATCTATCACATGTTGATATGGATGAGACTACTGGTCATGGATCTATCACATGTTGATATGGATGAGACTACTGGTCATGGATCTATCACATGTTGATATGGATGAGACCTCTGGTCATGGATCTGTCACATGTTGATATGGATGAGACCTCTGGTCATGGATCTATCACATGTTGATATGGATGAGACTACTGGTCATGGATCTGTCACATGTTGATATGGATGAGACCTCTGGTCATGGATCTATCACATGTTGATATGGATGAGACCTCTGGTCATGGATCTATCACATGTTGATATGGATGAGACCTCTGGTCATGGATCTATCACATGTTGATATGGATGAGACCTCTGGTCATGGATCTATCACATGTTGATATGGATGAGACAACTGGTCATGGATCTGTCACATGTTGATATGGATGAGACCTCTGGTCATGGATCTATCACATGTTGATATGGATGAGACAACTGGTCATGGATCTATCACATGTTGATATGGATGAGACCTCTGGTCATGGATCTATCACATGTTGATATGGATGAGACAACTGGTCATGGATCTATCACATGTTGATATGGATGAGACCTCTGGTCATGGATCTATCACATGTTGATATGGATGAGACTACTGGTCATGGATCTATCACATGTTGATATGGATGAGACTACTGGTCATGGATCTGTCACATGTTGATATGGATGAGACTACTGGTCATGGATCTGTCACATGTTGATATGGATGAGACTACTGGTCATGGATCTATCACATGTTGATATGGATGAGACCTCTGGTCATGGATCTATCACATGTTGATATGGATGAGACTACTGGTCATGGATCTATCACATGTTGATATGGATGAGACTACTAGTCATGGATCTATCACATGTTGATATGGATCAGACTACTGGTCATGGATCTATCACATGTTGATATGGATGAGAATACCGGTCATGGATGATGAGTACATCTTATTTAGGGCTTCATATGGCCATTTTGTTGGGTTATTGTCATGTCTACTCTCGCTCCCCCACCCCGGCGCTTGAAGTTGCTGGTCTACTAACCACCAGTCCTGGCAATCATCATTACGCACAACTGCTCCCCATTGTTACACACACCTGGACCTCATCATCACCTTGATTACCCTCCCTTTATTTAGCCCTCGGTAGCCTCATTCATCAGACAGTATTGGTTTTGTTCAGCTTCAGTATGCTTCTCCTGTTTTGTTTATTTGCCTTTTCCTATCATTAAAACGTACCTTCTGCACCTGCTTCCTGACTCCCAGCGTAACATTACAGTTATACATTTATGCTGAAAATGTCATGTTTTGGTGGTTATTACATAGTTAAACATCAACCACTTGTTGGTCTCTTGGAGATGAATTGAAATAAACATTAAGGGTAGTAATGCTGGCTTCTCAAGTGCTTAAACAAAGACAGATACAAAGAAAAGACTGAGCAAAAACTTTGGCCTAAAACAACCCTGAGCTAGGAAATAATTTCAGCCTAAAACAACCCTGAGCTTGGAAATAATTTCAGCCCAAAGCAACCCTGAGCTAGGAAATCATTTCAGCCTAAAACAACCCTGAGCTAGGAAATCATTTCAGCCTAAAACAACCCTGAGCTTGGAAATCATTTCAGCCTAAAACAACCCTGAGCTTGGAAATCATTTCAGCCTAAAACAACCCTGAGCTAGGAAATCATTTCAGCCTAAAACAACCCTGAGCTTGGAAATCATTTCAGCCCAAAGCAACCCTGAGCTAGGAAATCATTTCAGCCTAAAACAACCCTGAGCTTGGAAATCATTTCAGCCTAAAACAACCCTGAGCTAGGAAATCATTTCAGCCTAAAACAACCCTGAGCTTGGAAATCATTTCAGCCTAAAACAACCCTGAGCTTGGAAATCATTTCAGCCTAAAACAACCCTGAGCTAGGAAATCATTTCAGCCTAAAACAACCCTGAGCTTGGAAATCATTTCAGCCCAAAGCAACCCTGAGCTAGGAAATCATTTCAGCCTAAAACAACCCTGAGCTTGGAAATCATTTCAGCCTAAAACAACCCTGAGCTAGGAAATCATTTCAGCCTAAAACAACCCTGAGCTTGGAAATCATTTCAGCCCAAAGCAACCCTGAGCTAAAATCATTTCAGCCCAAAACAACCCTGAGCTTGGAAATCATTTCAGCCCAAAGCAACCCTGATAAAATAATTTCAGCCTAAAACAACCCTGAGCTTGGAAATCATTTCAGCCCAAAGCAACCCTGAGCTAGGAAATCATTTCAGCCTAAAACAACCCTGAGCTTGGAAATCATTTCAGCCCAAAGCAACCCTGAGCTAGGAAATCATTTCAGCCCAAAGCAACCCTGAGCTCGGAAATCATTTCAGCCCAAAGCAACCCTGAGCTAGGAAATCATTTCAGCTCAACTTGGGGTGTGAAGAAGACTGCACAAGATCCCTTACTGCGTGTGACTTCTATGGCATGTTGGATTACAGCAACAAATGGTGAGATGTGTGAATGCTACAGTATCAGCAAACATGAAGGCTGAGAACAATAGATAAAGAAGCATGGAGTTAATAGGACTTAAAGGAAAGGGGGAGAAGAGGAGTGAAGGGGCGGAAGGGAGCGTTTTTCCTTACCACTTCATTATTATGTGTATTGGGAAATACATTCAATATTTCAAGATGTAAAGAGCTACTGGGATCAGTAATGTGCCTGGAGACCTGGAGAGAGCTCACATCTTGTACGTCGTGTCGGAAGCCGGAGGTACCTGAAACCAGTTTTAAATGACAAAGGTATTTTTTATATTCTGGTGCTAAATATAAAATATAGATACATAGACACATAGATACACACACATGCTTATACACAAATGCATGCATACACACACTCCTACGCATGCACGGACATGCAAGCACACACACACACACACACACACACACACACACACACACACACACACACACACACACACACACACACACACACACACACACACACACACACACACACACACACACACACACACACACACACACACACACTTGTAATGCCCCCCTGTCTTATGTTCAGAACCTTTGATTGTGCATGCATTGGGGGGTCATTCATGCAAAATCAACGTTTTCTGTGAAAAACATTGAGAATATTTAATTTAGTCACCAATACATCAGCTAATGACAGGCTCACCATTAGTCAATTTAACTACCATTAAATCCAATAGCAAAAAAATACAAGATACAAAATAGAAAGAAAAGTACATGGGAAATATAATTTTCCATACAGTATTTGACTATAACTTGACATGTTTGTTTGTGTCCAATGGCAGGTGGTGAGCATGCTGAGTAACACAGTATGCTAGTCTTATACTTTCATTATCCTTATACAGTACATACTGGAGGACAAATCATCAGAAATAGAGGTATTGTAAAGCAGTTGGCTTCTGTCAAACATATCACCCTGTTGTATGCTATTTCTGCCCCATGAAACAATGTACAAGATCCCCTTTTCTACATGTCAACTAAACATATCACCCTGTTGTATGCTATTTCTGCCCCATGAAACAATGTACAAGATCACCTTTTCTACATGTCAACTGATAGAGTATCACCCATCTCTCTGCTTGAAATGAACCAGCATCCAGTGTTTCAATGAAATCCAGATAATGAGTGGAGTATATTGTTATGTATAACCCAGGTATTCAGCAGTGTATTGTACTCTACACTATCATTCCCAATGGCAGCACACAGAGTGGCTCTTTCCATTATGTCCTGATGGAGAATGATGATGTACTATTTACAGCCACATCAATATAGTAATTAGTTCCATCATAAAGTGATGTGAAATGTGTACATTTATGAAGTAAAAATATAGCATTTTACGGTGGTCAGCATTTATCAAACTATATACGTTAACTAAGCAGTACATCATTTTGGTTCAGCAGTTATCAGTTTTGAGCAGTTTGATTAAGTGATAGTTAATTGTATTGTTAACAAATGGCAAGAAAATCATATCAATAGTAAAGTGAATATTGCATTTTGAAGAATAGATGCTTAGATTGAATATGTATCCACATTGAAATATAGATTTGGTGCAGTGAACAAGCGACTTTGTGAATTTGTTTGTTGTACTAGAGTTTTGAAACATTTTGATGATCTGTTTTGATATTTACATTTACATTTAAGTCATTTAGCAGACGCTCTTATCCAGAGCGACTTACAAATTGGTGCATTCACCTTATGACATCCAGTGGAACAGCCACTTTACAATAGTGCATCTAAATCTTTTAAGGGGGGGGGGGGTGAGAAGGATTACTTTATCCTATTCCTTAAAGAAGGTGGGGCTTCAGGTGTCTCCGGAGATTGTTCCTGGCGTCGTGAAACCATTGGGGGCCAGAGCAGAACAGTTTTGACTGGGCTGAGCGGGAACTGTACTTCCTCAGTGGTAGGGAGGCGAGCAGGCCAGAGGTGGATGAACGCAGTGCCCTTGTTTGGGTGTAGGGCCTGATCAGAGCCTGGAGGTACTGAGGTGCCGTTCCCCTCACAGCTCCGTAGGCAAGCACCATGGTCTTGTAGCGGATGCGAGCTTCAACTGGAAGCCAGTGGAGAGAGCGGAGGAGCGGGGTGACGTGAGAGAACTTGGGAAGGTTGAACACCAGACGGGCTGCGGCGTTCTGGATGAGTTGTAGGGGTTTAATGGCACAGGCAGGAGCCCAGCCAACAGCTAATCCAGACGGGAGATGACAAGTGCCTGGATTAGGACCTGCGCCGCTTCCTGTGTGAGGCAGGGTCCTGTGTTGTAGAGCATGAACCTACAGGCCCACCGCCTGATGTTAGTTGAGAACGACAGGGTGTTGTCCAGGATCACGCCAAGGTTCTTAGCGCTCTGGGAGGAGGACACAATGGAGTTGTCAACCGTGATGGCGAGCATGGAACCCTTCCCGGGAGGAAGAGCAGCTCCGTCTTGCCGAGGTTCAGCTTGAGGTGGTGATCCGTCATCCACACTGATATGTCTGCCAGACATGCATAGATGCGATTCGCCACCTGGTCATCAGAAGGGGGAAAGGAGAAGATTAATTGTGTGTCGTCTGCATAGCAATGATAGGAGAGACCATGTGAGGTTATGACAGAGCCAAGTGACTTGGTGTAAAGCGGGAATAGGAGAGGGCCTATATTTGTGCTTAGAATTATGAAAAGACTAGAGAAAACTGCACCAAAGGAATTGAAAAAGGCTGTAATAGGTATGGGTGAAGGCCTGTTTAAAGCTTCAGACCTGGGGAGACAGCCTGTGGCTGTGCCCACGAGGCCCCTGGGGAGACAGTTTGAGGCTGTGCCCATGAGGCCCCTCTTCATAGGCAGTTAGGGAAACGCTTTGATGAAACTCCGCTATAATAAGCCCAAGTCGCCATAAGTTACTGGCTAACTGCAGCACCAGGATATTAACATGATGAACGGCTGGCTGATGATGGGTTCCACTTAAAGTAAAACAGTTGATTTGCATTTTGTCTGTAGGCACATCGGTTCTGAGGAGACTGCTGAAGACAGGTTTCAGAGCAGTGGTTCTTATCTAACTCAAGATGAAGGAGGGGAAAACCCTTTGTTACCAATGTGTTGACCAAAAACAGTGCAGCTGACACACAGGGAGAGAGAGAACCATTTGTACATTGTTAAAACACTGTATATATATAATTTGACACTTGGATTGTCTTTATTGTTTTGAAACTTCTGTATGTGTGATGTTTACTGTTAATTTTTATTGTTTATTTCACTTTATATATTATCTACCTCACTTGCTTTGGCAATGTTAACACGTTTCCCATGCCAATAAAGCCCCTTGAATTAAATGTAATTAGAGAGAGAGAGAGAGAGAGAGAGAGAGAGAGAGAGAGAGAGAGAGAGAGAGAGAAATTCTGCCATAAATTCTTCTGTATACTTATTTTGATCATTCAATGTAAGGTTATTTTGACAATTTTTTTATTTTTATATTGTAAATATCCAAAATAAGCTTTGGCAATATGTACATTGTTAGGTCATTGTTACGCCAATAAATCTAATTGAAAAAAATTGTAGATGCAGATCAGTGGCGGTCAGTGCTTATTTCTATTACAGCATATTGGATGACTGTCATTCATATTCCATTCACCAAGTTCAATGTAACAGCGATAGGTCTCGAGTTACCGTGTTCTGTTGGAAAGTCATAGCCAGCTAGCTAACATAACATCCCTCTATTCGAGCAAGGTGTTTCAATAGGCTAAACTAGATAGCTGCATTTGCTAGCTAAGTAAGTGAAAGTTTTAAAAAATGAAGACATCTCTCTCTTTCTATTTCTCTCTTGCTTCTCCTTAATTTTGTAAGATATGCATTTGTTCAAAACTGTTCAACTATTGTTTTTCACTCTCTTTGAGTCAACTACTCACCACATTTTATACACTGCGGTGCTAGCTAGCTGTAGCTTATGCTTTCAGTACTAGATTAATTCTCTGATCCTTTGATTGGGTGGACAACATGTCAGTTCATGCTGCAAGATATCTGATAGGCTGGTGGACTGTTGTAATAATTACTGTGTAAGTCTATGGAAGGGGGTGAGAACCATGAGCCTCCTAGGTTTTGTATTGAAGTCAATGTACCCAGAGGAGGATGAAAACTAGCTGTCCTCTGGCTACACCATGCTACCCTACAGAGTGCTGTTGAGGCTACTGTAGACCTTCTTTGCAAAATAATGTGTTTTAATCAGTTATTTGGTGAATCGATTATATTTAGTATAGTTTTATCTAAAATATATAACTTTTTAAATGTTTTACAATTTGTATTTTTAATAGATTTATGAAGTTCACTGAGGATGATTTTCCTCCCCTTCCTCCTCTGAGGAGCCTCCACTGATGCAGATACCTTAGCCAATTATATCTGCATGGACCATTGGAACAAAAATCTGTCATGTTTTAGATCGAGCATCATAATCATCAACGAGTCGAACTCAATCTAAAACATGACAGATTTTTATTCCACAAACGGTCCATGCAGATATAATTGGCTAAGGTATCTGCATGTATGGTAATTATGCATGTATGTCCAATGTCTTTCTGATATTATCTTCTACCTTCTACTATCATTCCCAAACATCTCTGAAAGTACATACTGTTGTCGAAGTTTGATTGACAGAATATAACCACCTTCCATATGGTGTCCACTGTTAATAAAAAGCATCACTCTGCTGCCCGAAAAAGATTAGTATTAAACTGACAGTAGTTTCGTCCTAAATGGAACCATCTTCCCTATATACCACACTACTTTTGACCAGAGCCCATATAGGGTTCTGGTCAAAGTAGTGCACTCAATAGGGAATGGGGTGCTATTTGGGTCGCAGGCAGCGTCTTCACGGGGAATCTACTGTATCTGATTCTGGTTCGGCCCCGTGCCCAGCTGAAGGAATCCGATCTCTGCCAGCCAGCGTACCTCTGGGACCTTCAGATGCAGCCAATACAGACTCATATGTCACAGAGATAACAAAATGCTAGGAGGTGTGCCCAATCACCTGCCTGACAGGAAATGCATTCTAACAAATGGAGTACCTTTCGGTCTATCCCGGGAGACAATTATAAACAATTCCAGTCTTTAGTAGGAGATAGAGCGTATCCCGAAGACTGATAACATCCATGCCAGGATATCAATCATAGCCAGTCGGAATAACCATTTAATCTTATTCCCGAGGACCATACTGTGTAATGCCTTTTAGAGGCTGTGGATGTCTTGAATGTCTTTCAGGCACAGGTAGGAAACAGAGGATGTGTGTGCACTACTTTTGAACTGACCCTTATGTTCCCTGGTCAAAAGTAGTGCACTATGTAGGGAATATGGTGCCATTTGGGATGGATCCTGTGTAAAGGTATGAGGGGGGTACAGAGCTACTACGACCTTGGGAAGGTTAGTGTTCAGAAAGGTCGTTATAAGGGTGAGACCCTGATGAGGGAGAGAGAGAGAGGGTGAGGCGTTGCATAGTGTTTACTGAAATTCCTTCCCAGAGGACATCTGGCACCGGCGTCTTACTGAAACATCATCTAACGTGACCATGCTACTGGTGTGACAGGCCATGTGCGACATCACAATCCGGTTCCAGGAAGTGCTTCTCGCTGCTAATTGTTGATTGTGAGATTTGGGAATCTCAACAACCACAGTCACTGACTGAGGTGTCATAGTCAAGTGTTGGATCCCATCAATTCAAAACAAAGGAAAAGGAAACCAAAGCAGTGTCATAGTTTGATCGATTGAAGGTGCCAACTGGTTTTCTTGTTAGTTAATTGAATGTAATCAACAAAGTGGGTTCACTGCAGTTAGGTGTTGTATAAACTCGGAATGTGACTTTAAACAAAATATAAAAACTCAAGTGCATCAGAGAATGAGAAATAATATTCTTTTGGATCTTGTGCTTTACTCTTTGACTCTTCTAGTTGTTGGGTGTGTGCCCCAAATATTACATCTTGTGTTTGTCTAAAGTCAATATAAAAGAGGTTAACACAAAGACAAGTCAAACGCATAACAATTGATTCCTCAAAATCCCTTATGTTTTGTAGATGATTTGTTTACTCAACTCAATCCAAGAAAGGCCATTGATCCGTCTTGAAAAGGCTGAGAGTCTTAGCATCATTTACCATGGATACATAGGGTTGATGTTACATGTACTACAGCCAGAATAAAGACGGGACCACAATTCCCAGTTCATATTTTTTAAACAAACCAATCCATAGATTATTAAATTGTCCAAGAGAAATGAAAGAGCAGACAGGATCAAAGAGGAACTGTGATTGAATACAAAAGTTAAATGGAAAATAAATACAAGTTTGAAAATATATAATTTTATTTGAACATAGCCCCACACAAGAGGTTTTTCAACAAACTGTCCCAGTCAGGAGGCCCAACACAGCTCCCTCTCACATCAAACCCCATGTCTCTCTCTCTTCTCCACCAAGGTCACATCAGACCCCCCCATGTCTCCATCTCCTCTCTACAAAGGTCACATCAAACCCTCCATGTATCCCTCTCTTCTCCACCAAAGTCACATCAAACCCCCATGTCTCCCTCTCTTCTCCACCAAGGTCACATCAAACCCCCATGTTTCCCTCTCTTCTCTACCAAAGTGTCAACCCCCCATGTCCCTCTCTTCTCCACACATCAAAGTCACATTAAACCCCCATGTCTCCCTCTCTTCTCCACCAAAGTCACATCAAACCCCCATGTCTCCCTCTCTTCTCTACCAAAGTCACATCAAAACCCCCTCCCTCTGTCTCAAAACCCATGTCTTCTCTACCAAGGTCACATCAAACCCCCATGTCTCCCTCTCTTCTCTACCAAGGTCACATCAAACCCCCATGTCTCCCTCTCTTCTCTACCAAGGTCACATCAAATCCCCCATGTCTCCCTCTCTTCTCTACCAAGGTCACATCAAATCCCCCATGTCTCCCTCTCTTCTCTACCAAGGTCACATCAAACCCCATGTCTCCCTCTCTTCTCTACCAAGGTCACATCAAACCCCCATGTCTCCCTCTCTTCTCTACCAAAGTCATATCAAACCCCCATGTCTCCCTCTCTTCTCTACCAAGGTCACATCAAAACCCCATGTCGTCTCCCTCTCTTCTCTACCAAGGTCACATCAAAACCCATGTCTCCCTCTCTTCTCTACCAAGGTCACATCAAATCCCCCATGTCTCCCTCTCTTCTCTACCAAGGTCACATCAAATCCCCCATGTCTCCCTCTCTTCTCTACCAAGGTCACATCAAACCCCATGTCTCCCTCTCTTCTCTACCAAGGTCACATCAAAACCCACGTCTCCCTCTCTTCTCTACCAAGGTCACATCAAACCCCCCATGTCTCCCTCTCTTCTCTACCAAGGTCACATCAAACCCCCATGTCTCCCTCTCTTCTCTACCAAGGTCACATCAAATTCCTGAGGCCCTGGTGCAGTAATTAGAGGACAGACCCAGGAGGACCTTGGTGCAGTAGTTAGACCACAGACCCAGGAGGGCCCTGGTGCAGTAGTTAGACCACAGACCCAGGAGGGCCCTGGTGCAGTAGTTAGACCACACACCCAGGAGGCCCTTGGGGGCCTCTAATCCAAGATGGCCAACATGATCCTCTCGACCTTGAGCTTGGGGCGTCATGGTTACATCTGATAATGAGCACAGCCAGGGTGTCAGGTGTAAAATGATATGCAAAGTAAACAGCACCTGATACACTCATACACACACTCATACACACACTCATACACACACTCACACACACACTCATACACACACTCATACACACACACACACACTCATACACACACTCATACACACACTCATACACATACACACACACTCATACACACACTCATACACACACACACACACATACACACACACTCACACACACACTCACACACACACACACACACACACACACACACACACACACACACACACACACACACACACACACACACACACACACACACACACTCACACACACACTCACACACACACTCACACACACACACACACACACACACACACATACACACACACACACACACACACACACACACACACACACACACACACACACACACACACACACACACACACACACACACACACACACACACACACACACACACACACACACACACACAGTATTTCTGCCTATAGGCTTTAATGAGGCATGACAAGACATTGATCTCTGTTTGAGGAAACATCAATATCAGCTCTCCGCTAATGGAAAGGGAAGGGACGTCATGGATCTTGATGTATTTTTTTATGAACCAAAGGATTTCATAGTTGTGCCTTTCATGCCAAATGGCAGTTCTGGGTTGACTTAAAACATTGCCCTTCACTAAACGATTAGTTCCTGCCGGGAGATGACAGTTTCTATTTCAGAGCGGCGTAGATGGGATGGTGGCAGTGTAAATGCAGTGCACGTGTTGCTTGACACAGTAATAGACATTTCTGCACACCTTGGGACAAAAGGAAGGTTAGTAATGACATACCTGTGTGTGTATGTGTGTGTTTGTGTGTGTGAGTGTGTGAATGTGACAGAACTTAACACTTGATCTCAACACACAGCAGGAGCACTCCAATCTCTGCGAGCCAGACAGACTGAGTGTGTGTGTGTGTGTACGTGTGCTTCTGGACATCTGCATGTTTGTGTGTTAGTGTCTGGATAAAAGTTGGAAAAGAGGTTAATGTGAAATCCGCCAGCCTGCAGTGTGTAACAACAGAGTGTAAGATTGGTTTCTTTACCGCCTTGCTCCCACACAGTGGGCCCCAGAGGCCCCTAGAGGCCCCAGACCTGCGGCTGGAGCAGCAGCCCCCTCTCAGACAGCCCCATGTTCTGGGGACACGACTTGGAGCATATCTGTTTTTGTGGCACCTGGGGCAAAGGGTACATCGGTAAGACTCGTCATTTCCACGCTCCTGTACTTCATTCATTCTCTCTGATGTTGATAGAGATGTACATCTATCCTCTCTGATGTTAATATAGATACAGTATACATCTATCCTCTCTGATGTTGATAGAGATGTACATCTATCCTCTCTGATGTTGATAGAGATGTACATCTATCCTCTCTGATGTTGATAGAGATGTACATCTATCCTCTCTGATGTTGATAGAGATGTACATCTATCCTCTCTGATGTTAATATAGATACAGTATACATCTATCCTCTCTGATGTTGATAGAGATGTACATCTATCCTCTCTGATGTTGATAGAGATGTACATCTATCCTCTCTGATGTTGATAGAGATGTACATCTATCCTCTCTGATGTTAATATAGATACAGTATACATCTATCCTCTCTCCACCACAGCCCCGTTGATGTGAATGGGGCATGTTCAGAGTCTGACACTCAGACTGATTTGTCATGGAGGAGACAGTCATGTCAACAAAGCCTCAGTACACATTGCCTCTCTCCTACTGTTCAGACATGACAACTGGATCATGAATCCATTCATTGGTTATGAAATAGGTGAAAGAATGTTGTAACCATTTGTTATTTGTTGTAAAAGCTGTATTGTTATTGTTGTTTGTGGTATATTCAAAAGACTATTCTCATTGAGCTCGACAGGTTCTTTGTCCAAAATGACACCCTATTGCCTGCCTAGTGCACTACTTTTGTAGTGTAGTGCACATCATAGTGAAAAGGTTTGAGGTAGAACCATTTTTGGTTCTAGGTAGAACCCTTTTGAGGTCCATGTAAAAGTCCCTGTGTAACAAGTTTAACATGGAACCAAAAAGTGTTCCTCAAAAGGTTCTGCTATGGGGACAGACAAATAACTATTAGTCAAATGATGTATATATACAGTGTTGTAACGGTGTACAAATAGTGAAAGTACAGAAGTGAAAATAAATAAACATAAATATGAGTTGCATTTACAATGGTGTTTGTTCTTCACTGGTTGCCCTTTTCTTGTGGCAACAGGTCACATATCTTGCTGCTGTGATGGCACACTGTGGTATTTCACCCAGTAGATATGGGAGTTTATTAAAATTGGGTTTGTTTTCTAAATCTTTGTTGTGCACGACCGGGGACATCTGGGTTATGGCCTCTGCCAGTTCCTGGGACAACAGTGGAATGTCCATTTCATCCTTCTATGCCAGAGAGAGCTTAGGGAGTCCTGCGAACAAGACTTGAGCACACATAGGATCACACACTTCTGCCATATACAACTCAGTATAAAACTCCCGCATCTCCCCCACCACAGAGGTCACCCGCCCATCAGACAGCCGTAGACAATGCATACCCTTGGCTTCCCGCTTTGTCTTTCCAAACCAAAGAAGAAGGAGCTGGGAGCATCCATCTCCTTGAGCATGGAGAACCTAGCTCTTACAAGTGCTCCCTTTGCTTTAACCTGGAAAAAACTGTCCAGGTCCCTAAGTAATTCGGCTAAATTAGTCTGGAGGCCTACATTGCCTTGCCCCACCATCTCTACCTCTATCTCACCAATACAACGCTCTAGTTCCCACAATACTCTCCTAGCCTCTGAGGATGAGAGAGCTGTGTACTGTAAAAGAAAAGATGAATTTGGACTTTCCCCACATCCCACCATTGACTCAGAGACTCATACTCCTCTCTTCGCTGCACCCACCTTTTCCAAAAGGTCTGGAAACCTGAGCAAAAAGTGGTATCTTGTAAGAGCTTTACATTGAACTTCCAATAAGATGCCTGCCGGGGCCCTGATGAAATAGACAGCCGAGCCATGGATATGTGATGACCCGAAAACCCCACCGGGAGAATGGTAGTGCCCAGCAGCCTATTGCTCCGATTCCTAGACATGTAAAACCGATCAAGTCGGGCTGCACTCACCCTAGCCCCAAAAACTGTCTTGTGTTTGGATGTTTAGTTCTCCAAACATCCACTAGGTCGAACTGATTACTAGGTCGAACTGCAGTTATGCATTAGGGGGCGCTATTAAAAAAATTCCCGTTTTAAACATGATATTTTGTCACGAAAAGATGCTCGACTACGCATATAATTGAGAGCGTTGGAAAGAAAACACTCTGACGTTTCCAAAACTGCAAATATATTGTCTGTGAGTGCCACAGGACTGATGTTACAGGCGAAACCCAGATAAAAATCCAACCAGGAAGTGCCGCATTTTTTTAAACCGCCTCATGCCAATGACTCCTTATATGGCTGTGAATGAGCTACGAATGAGCTTACGTTTTCCACGTATTCCCCAAGGTGTCTACAGCATTGTGACGTCTTTTTAGGCATTTCCATTGAAGAATGGCTGTAAGGGACCATATATAGCATGTGGTCACATGGTGTCTCCCGCAGAAAATCTTGCGTAAAATACTGAGGTAGCCATTTTTCCAATCGCTTCTTATGAGAAACCAATTGCCTCGACGGATATATTATCGAATATATATGTTAAAAACACCTTGAGGATGGATCCTAAACAACGTTTGCCGTGTTTCTGTCGATATTATGGAACACATTTTGAAAAAGTTTGGCGTTATAGTTGCAGCTATTTCGCCTACAAAAGAATATTTTTGGAAAAAAGGAACATTTGCTATCTAACTGGGAGTCTCCTGAGTGAAAGCATCTGAAGTTCTTCAAAAGGTAAATTATTTAATTTGGTTGCTTTTCTTATTTTCGTGAAAATGTTGCCTGCTGCCAGCAGAGCCTAGCATAGCATTATGCCATGATAAACTTACACAAATGCTTGTCTAGTGTTGGCTGTAACGCATATTTTGAAAATCTGAGATGACAGTGTTGTTAACAAAAGGCTAAGCTTGTGTTTGAATATATTTATTTCATTTAATTTGCGATTTTTTGCGTATTTATGTCCGCTGCGTTATGCTAATGCATTTGAGGCTATGATTACGCTCCCGGATACGGTTTTGCTCGTCGCAAGAGGTTTTAACACTCCCACTGACAGTGAATGAGGCTCTTCCCCATTTCTGTCTTTTGTAAAATCCATTGTACAGTTCCAGTCCCCTCCGACCAGCAGCGTCTCCTCAGGCGCTACCTGTGAGAGTTCCTGTCTAAGACTCCCAAATAGAACCCCTCTTTTTCACATACACATTTATAAAGACAAAACCCATGTTGTTAATTTCTGCTTTTACAACAAGCAGCCTGCCTTTACACACCTCCTTTGAGGAGCAAACGTTTACAGACAGCCCCAGTGCAAAAAGGACTGTCTCCCCGGCACTAGGATTTGTCCCATGGCTCAACACACTTGCCCCTTTCCACCAGAGCCCCCAATCGACTTCATTCACCACATCACTATGCGTCTCCTGCAGAAACAACACCTGTACTTTTTTGGTTTTACATATTCACCCAACACACTCCTCTTTCCCGCATCTCTGGTGCCATTTATATTGAGCGAGCCTACCCGAAGAGTCTCCATAAGAAGTGGGAGAAAAGCCAGCCGAGAAAGAGACCAATAGCAAAGCTCAAAAAGCCCCAGTGTCAGAAAGAAAATATACATCTAAACAGTGTCTGAAGGTAAACCTTTACGCACTGTTGTGACCCACTTCCTCAACCTAAACAGTTTCCTGGGTGAGAGGACACCATGCCCTCAATTTTCATAGCATGTTGTACTGATCTTACAAACTTTCTAGGATCAGAAAAAAAGCCTCAAGATTAACCTTTTCCCCTTTAGTCTCATTCAGGAACCTTGTCAATTCTCTCAACGTGAACTTAGACCCCTCTGCTTGACTGGCTGTCAGCTCCGGGCCCATTGAAGAGGAGTCTGAAAAAATAACTCCTCATCCTCTTCCTCAGACTCACTTTCCTCCTCATCTCTATCTCCCACCCTGACCACCTGCTCTTCCTCTCTGGTCAGGGCATCACCCACAGCAACAGGCAAAATGTCCATGGTGCTTTTGTCCACATCCTTTTTCCTTTTCCGCTTGACACCCTCCTCCTCTCCCCTAATCTCTTACACTTCCCCTATACTCTCCTCATCCACTAGAATAACCTGACTAGACCCAGCATCATCTACACCACCCTAGTCTCTTACACTTCCCCACTATACTCTCCTCATCCACTAGAATAACCTGACTAGACCCAGCATCATCTACACCACCCTAGTCTCTTACACTTCCCCCTATACTCTCCTCATCCACTAGCATAACCTGACTAGACCCAGCATCATCTACACCACCCTCCATAGTATGACTAGGCCCAGAATCATCTACACCACTCTAATCTCTTACACTTCCCCACTATACTCTCCTCATCCACTAGAATAACCTGACTACACCCAGCATCATCTACACCACCCTAGTCTCTTACACTTCCCCCTATACTCTCCTCATCCACTAGCATAACCTGACTAGACCCAGCATCATCTACACCACCCTCCATAGTATGACTAGGCCCAGAATCATCTACACCACTCTAATCTCTTACACTTCCCCACTATACTCTCCTCATCCACTAGAATAACATGACTAGATCCAGCATCATCTACACCACCCTCCTCCTCCCCCTAGTCTCTTACACTTCACACTATACTCTCCTCATCCACTAGAATAACGTGACTAGACCCAGCATCATCTACACCACCCTCCATAGCATGACTAGGCCCAGAATCATCTACACCACCCTCCATAGCATAACTAGGCCCAGCATCATCTACACCACCCTCCATAGCATGACTAGGCCCAGAATCATCTACACCACCCTCCCTAGCATAACTAGGCCCAGTATCATCTACACCACCCTCCCTAGCATAACTAGGCCCAGCATCATCTACACCACCCTCCATAGCATGACTAGGCCCAGCATCATCTACACCACCCTCCCTAGCATAACTAGGCCCAGCATCATCTACACCACCCTCCTCCTCCCCCTAGTCTCTTACACTTCCCCCTATACTCTCCTCATCCACTAGCATAACCTGACTAGACCCAGCATCATCTACACCACCCTAGTCTCTTACACTTCCCCCTATACTCTACTCATCCACTAGCATAACCTGACTAGACCCAGCATCATCTACACCACCCTCCATAGTATGACTAGGCCCAGAATCATCTACACCACTCTAATCTCTTACACTTCCCCACTATACTCTCCTCATCCACTAGAATAACCTGACTACACCCAGCATCATCTACACCACCCTAGTCTCTTACACTTCCCCTATACTCTCCTCATCCACTAGCATAACCTGACTAGACCCAGCATCATCTACACCACCCTCCACAGTATGACTAGGCCCAGAATCATCTACACCACTCTAATCTCTTACACTTCCCCACTATACTCTCCTCATCCACTAGAATAACATGACTAGACCCAGCATCATCTACACCACCCTCCTCCTCCCCCTAGTCTCTTACACTTTACACTATACTCTCCTCATCCACTAGAATAACGTGACTAGACCCAGCATCATCTACATCACCCTCCTCCTCCCCCTAGTCTCTTACACTTCCCACTATACTCTCCTCATCCACTAGCATAACCTGACTAGACCCAGCATCATCTACACCACCCTCCATAGCATGACTAGGCCCAGAATCATCTACACCACCCTCCATAGCATAACTAGGCCCAGCATCATCTACACCACCCTCCATAGCATGACTAGGCCCAGAATCATCTACACCACCCTCCCTAGCATAACTAGGCCCAGCATCATCTACACCACCCTCCCTAGCATAACTAGGCCCAGCATCATCTACACCACCCTCCATAGCATGACTAGGCCCAGCATCATCTACACCACCCTCCCTAGCATAACTAGGCCCAGCATCATCTACACCACCCTCCTCCTTCCCCCTAGTCTCTTACACTTCCCCCTATACTCTCCTCATCCACTAGCATAACCTGACTAGACCCAGCATCATCTACACCACCCTCCATAGTATGACTAGGCCCAGAATCATCTACACCACTCTAATCTCTTACACTTCCCCACTATACTCTCCTCATCCACTAGAATAACCTGACTACACCCAGCATCATCTACACCACCCTAGTCTCTTACACTTCCCCTATACTCTCCTCATCCACTAGCATAACCTGACTAGACCCAGCATCATCTACACCACCCTCCATAGTATGACTAGGCCCAGAATCATCTACACCACTCTAATCTCTTACACTTCCCCACTATACTCTCCTCATCCACTAGAATAACATGACTAGACCCAGCATCATCTACACCACCCTCCTCCTCCCCCTAGTCTCTTACACTTCACACTATACTCTCCTCATCCACTAGAATAACGTGACTAGACCCAGCATCATCTACATCACCCTCCTCCTCCCCCTAGTCTCTTACACTTCCCCCTATACTCTCCTCATCCACTAGCATAACCTGACTAGACCCAGCATCATCTACACCACCCTCCATAGTATGACTAGGCCCAGAATCATCTACACCACTCTAATCTCTTACACTTCCCCACTATACTCTCCTCATCCACTAGAATAACATGACTAGACCCAGCATCATCTACACCACCCTCCTCCTCCCCCTAGTCTCTTACACTTCACACTATACTCTCCTCATCCACTAGAATAACGTGACTAGACCCAGCATCATCTACATCACCCTCCTCCTCCCCCTAGTCTCTTACACTTCCCACTATACGCTCCTCATCCACTAGCATAACCTGACTAGACCCAGCATCATCTACACCACCCTCCATAGCATGACTAGGCCCAGAATCATCTACACCACCCTCCATAGCATAACTAGGCCCAGCATCATCTACACCACCCTCCATAGCATGACTAGGCCCAGAATCATCTACACCACCCTCCCTAGCATAACTAGGCCCAGCATCATCTACACCACCCTCCCTAGCATAACTAGGCCCAGCATCATCTACACCACCCTCCATAGCATGACTAGGCCCAGCATCATCTACACCACCCTCCCTAGCATAACTAGGCCCAGCATCATCTACACCACCCTCCATAGCATAACTAGGCCCAGCATCATCTACACCACCCTCCATAGCATGACTAGGCCCAGAATCATCTACACCACCCTCCATAGCATGACTAGGCCCAGCATCATCTACACCACCCTAGTCTCTTACACTTCCCCCTATACTCTACTCATCCACTAGCATAACCTGACTAGACCCAGCATCATCTACACCACCCTCCATAGTATGACTAGGCCCAGAATCATCTACACCACTCTAATCTCTTACACTTCCCCACTATACTCTCCTCATCCACTAGAATAACCTGACTACACCCAGCATCATCTACACCACCCTAGTCTCTTACACTTCCCCTATACTCTCCTCATCCACTAGCATAACCTGACTAGACCCAGCATCATCTACACCACCCTCCACAGTATGACTAGGCCCAGAATCATCTACACCACTCTAATCTCTTACACTTCCCCACTATACTCTCCTCATCCACTAGAATAACATGACTAGACCCAGCATCATCTACACCACCCTCCTCCTCCCCTAGTCTCTTACACTTTACACTATACTCTCCTCATCCACTAGAATAACGTGACTAGACCCAGCATCATCTACATCACCCTCCTCCTCCCCCTAGTCTCTTACACTTCCCACTATACTCTCCTCATCCACTAGCATAACCTGACTAGACCCAGCATCATCTACACCACCCTCCATAGCATGACTAGGCCCAGAATCATCTACACCACCCTCCATAGCATAACTAGGCCCAGCATCATCTACACCACCCTCCATAGCATGACTAGGCCCAGAATCATCTACACCACCCTCCCTAGCATAACTAGGCCCAGCATCATCTACACCACCCTCCCTAGCATAACTAGGCCCAGCATCATCTACACCACCCTCCATAGCATGACTAGGCCCAGCATCATCTACACCACCCTCCCTAGCATAACTAGGCCCAGCATCATCTACACCACCCTCCTCCTTCCCCTAGTCTCTTACACTTCCCCCTATACTCTCCTCATCCACTAGCATAACCTGACTAGACCCAGCATCATCTACACCACCCTCCATAGTATGACTAGGCCCAGAATCATCTACACCACTCTAATCTCTTACACTTCCCCACTATACTCTCCTCATCCACTAGAATAACCTGACTACACCCAGCATCATCTACACCACCCTAGTCTCTTACACTTCCCCCTATACTCTCCTCATCCACTAGCATAACCTGACTAGACCCAGCATCATCTACACCACCCTCCATAGTATGACTAGGCCCAGAATCATCTACACCACTCTAATCTCTTACACTTCCCCACTATACTCTCCTCATCCACTAGAATAACATGACTAGACCCAGCATCATCTACACCACCCTCCTCCTCCCCCTAGTCTCTTACACTTCACACTATACTCTCCTCATCCACTAGAATAACGTGACTAGACCCAGCATCATCTACATCACCCTCCTCCTCCCCCTAGTCTCTTACACTTCCCCCTATACTCTCCTCATCCACTAGCATAACCTGACTAGACCCAGCATCATCTACACCACCCTCCATAGTATGACTAGGCCCAGAATCATCTACACCACTCTAATCTCTTACACTTCCCCACTATACTCTCCTCATCCACTAGAATAACAACTGACTAGACCCAGCATCATCTACACCACCCTCCTCCTCCCCCTAGTCTCTTACACTTCACACTATACTCTCCTCATCCACTAGAATAACGTGACTAGACCCAGCATCATCTACATCACCCTCCTCCTCCCCCTAGTCTCTTACACTTCCCACTATACGCTCCTCATCCACTAGCATAACCTGACTAGACCCAGCATCATCTACACCACCCTCCATAGCATGACTAGGCCCAGAATCATCTACACCACCCTCCATAGCATAACTAGGCCCAGCATCATCTACACCACCCTCCATAGCATGACTAGGCCCAGAATCATCTACACCACCCTCCCTAGCATAACTAGGCCCAGCATCATCTACACCACCCTCCCTAGCATAACTAGGCCCAGCATCATCTACACCACCCTCCATAGCATGACTAGGCCCAGCATCATCTACACCACCCTCCCTAGCATAACTAGGCCCAGCATCATCTACACCACCCTCCATAGCATAACTAGGCCCAGCATCATCTACACCACCCTCCATAGCATGACTAGGCCCAGAATCATCTACACCACCCTCCATAGCATGACTAGGCCCAGCATCATCTACACCACCCTCCCTAGCATAACTAGACCCAGCCTCAGCTATCCCACCATCTCTAGCCTGACTAGACCAAGGCCCAGCTATCCCACCATCTCTAGCCTGACTAGACCCAGCCTCAGCTATCCCACCATCTCTAGCCTGACTAGACCCAGCCTCAGCTATCCCACCATCTCTAGCATAACTAGGCCCAGCCTCAGCTATCCCACCATCTCTAGCCTGACTAGACCCAGCCTCAGCTCTCCCACCATCTCTAGCCTGACTAGACCCAGCCTCAGCTCTCCCACCATCTCTAGCCTGACTAGACCCAGCCTCAGCTCTCCCACCATCTCTAGCATAACTAGGCCCAGCCTCAGCTATCCCACCATCTCTAGCCTGACTAGACCCAGCCTCAGCTATCCCACCATCTCTAGCCTGACTAGGCCCAGCCTCATCTACACCACCATCACTAGCCTGACTAGGCCCAGCCTCATCTACACCACCTTCCCTGGCATGACTAGGCCCAGCCTCATCTACACCACCTTCCCTGGCATGACTAGGCCCAGCCTCATCTACACCACCATCTCTAGCCTGACTAGGCCCAGCCTCATCTACACCACCATCTCTAGCCTGACTAGGCCCAGCCTCATCTACACCACCATCTCTAGCCTGACTAGGCCCAGCCTCATCTACCCCACCATCTCTAGCCTGACTAGGCCCAGCCTCATCTACACCACCTTCCCTGGCATGACTAGGTCTGCATCTCCTTACCCCCTGCACTTTGACCTTGATTTCCCCCACTGGCGCTTGTACCCTCACCTTGTCTACTGGCTTTATGTGGGCAGGCAAAGCTCTTATGCCCCAAATCCCCACACTCAAAACACCGTAGACTATCTGTGCTGGCAAACCCTGCATAGAGCCCCTCCCCGTGCCTCACTTTGAAATGCACATTTAGTTGTTGCTCATTGTTGTTCAGAAATATAAACACTTTCCTCCGGAATGAAACAACGTGCTTAACAGCATCTGCCTGAAAGCCTGCTGACACGAAAACCTCTAGCAAACTTACCACAACGACTCAGCTCTTTCCTGATTTTGTCATCCATAATAAACGGAGGCAAATTTGTGACAACCACTCTTGTTGAAGGGGTAGATAGAGGTGAAATTGACACCAACACATCCCTTACAAATATTCCACTAGCAATTAGCCTACCAACCAAATTATCCCTTTTCATGAACACAACCACAGCTTTGTTCATTCTAGAAGCAGAATGTATATACCTGTTCACCGACCGCGAGCAGAACCTCCTCCACCTTAACTCCATTCTCAGGAACAAACCTGAATCCATGCCGTATCGACAGCATCTCCTCCGCGCTAGGCTGAGAAGCCATCGCACACACCACACCTTCCAAACCCCAGGAAAGTTACTCTGTCCTCTTCCACCCTAACTTTTAAAAAGCTGTGGATACCGCTAAAACAAATATTGCATTAACCCTCCACCATAGAAAATAACATGTAAAGAAAATGATCAAGAAGGTTAGTTAGGATAGAGCCCTCCACACCAAACACTCAAACTCCAAAAAGCTCCCAGCATGCACTACGAGAGAGAGAGAGAGAGACCATTTATACGTTGTTACAACACTGTATATATGACATTTGTAATGTCTTTATTGTTTTGAAACTTCTGTATGTGTAATGTTTACTGTTAATTGTTTATTATCTACCTCACTTGCTTTGGCAATGTTAACACGTTTCCCATGCCAATAAAGCCCCTTGAATTGAATTGAGAGAGAATGAGAGAGAGAGAGAGAGAGAGAGAGAGAGAGAGAGAGAGAGAGAGAGAGAGAGAGAGAGAGAACGAGAGAGAATGAGAGAACGAGAGAGAGAGAGAGGAAAGAGAGAGAGAGAGAGAGAGAGAGAGCGAAATAGAGAGAGGAATGAGAATGAGAGAGAAAGAGGAAAGAGAATGAGGGAGAAAGAGAGAGACAGAGGAGAGAGAGAGAAAGAAAGCAAAAAGTTGAGGGCTCTGTTATTAGACTGGAGATTGTATGACTCACGCCACACTACTCACGCACACACACACACACACACACACACACACACACACACACACACACACACACACACACACACACACACACACACACACACACACACACACACACACACACACACACACACACACACACACACACACACACACACACACACACACACACACACACTCCCAAGGGCAGACACACAAGACACTGAATGTAGTCAAAAGAGAGGCCTCTCCTGAACATCCTGTGTTATCTAATGAATGTATCTGTTTTCTTTTCCCACCGTGCCTTAATGGCCCACTGCATGAGAAAATGAACACATTTAATTAAAAACAACTCACCGCTCAACAAGCCAACTATGACCTTCAAATCACTACTACAACCGGGGGCCATTAACAATGGAATAAGTCCCAGACTTTATTGTCTGTTATCCTCCATGATTTAACAATGGAATAAGTCCCAGACTTTATTGTCTGTTATCCTCCATGATTTAACAATGGAATAAGTCCCAGACTTTATTGTCTGTTATCCTCCATGATTTAACAATGGAATAAGTCCCACACTTTATTGTCTGTTATCCTCCATGATTTATCAATGGAATAAGTCCCACACTTTATTGTCCGTTATCTTCCATGATTTAACAATGGAATAAGTCCCAGACTTAGAGCAAGAGAGAAGAGAGCAAGAAGAGAGCAAGAGAGAAAGTGAGAGAGAGCGAGAGAGAGAGAAAGAGTGAGAGCGTGAAGGAGAGAGAGAGAGACAGAGAGAGAAAGAGTGCGTGCAGGCATGTGTGTGTGTGTGTGTGTGTGTGTGTGTGTGTGTGTGTGTGTGTGTGTGTGTGTGTGTGTGTGTGTGTGTGTGTGTGTGTGTGTGTGTGTGTGTGTGTGTGTGTGTGTGTGTGTGTGTGTGTGTGTGTGTGTGTGTGTGTGTGTGTGTGTGTGTGAGCCTGTGAGGTAGAGTTGGTAGAAATGAAGAGAGAAAACAGAAACACAGCATAACTCAGACCAACACATTACATCTATGAACCACCATCTGACAGGGACCTCATAGAGTATACAGGAGGTCCATCAGTGAACAACACATATCCCCCCAGCAGAGCCAGACAGCCAGCAGAGCCAGACAGCCAGCGGAGCCAGACAGCCAGCAGAGCCAGACAGCCAGCAGAGCCAGACAGCCAGCAGAGCCAGACAGCCAGCAGAGCCAGACAGCCAGCAGAACCAGACAGCCAGCAGAGCCAGACAGCCAGCAGAGCCAGACAGCCAGCAGAGCCAGACAGCCAGCAGAGCCAGACAGCCAGCAGAGCCAGACAGCCAGCAGAGCCAGACAGCCAGCAGAGCCAGACAGCCAGCAGAGCCAGACAGCCAGCAGAGCCAGACAGCCAGCAGAGCCAGACAGCCAGCAGAACCAGACAGCCAGCAGAGCCAGACAGCCAGCGGAGCCAGACAGCCAGCGGAGCCAGACAGCCAGCGGAGCCAGACAGCCAGCGGAGCCAGACAGCCAGCGGAGCCAGACAGCCAGCGGAGCCAGACAGCCAGCAGAACCAGACAGCCAGCAGAACCAGACAGCCAGCGGAGCCAGACAGCCAGCAGAGCCAGACAGCCAGCAGAACCAGACAGCCAGCAGAGCCAGACAGCCAGCAGAACCAGACAGCCAGCAGAACCAGACAGCCAGCGGAGCCAGACAGCCAGCGGAGCCAGACAGCCAGCGGAGCCAGACAGCCAGCAGAGCCAGACAGCCAGCGGAGCCAGACAGCCAGCAGAGCCAGACAGCCAGCAGAGCCAGACAGCCAGCGGAGCCAGACAGCCAGCAGAGCCAGACAGCCAGCAGAACCAGACAGCCAGCAGAGCCAGACAGCCAGCAGAACCAGACAGCCAGCAGAACCAGACAGCCAGCGGAGCCAGACAGCCAGCAGAGCCAGACAGCCAGCAGAGCCAGACAGCCAGCGGAGCCAGACAGCCAGCGGAGCCAGACAGCCAGCGGAGCCAGACAGCCAGCGGAGCCAGACAGCCAGCAGAACCAGACAGCCAGCAGAACCAGACAGCCAGCAGAACCAGACAGCCAGCAGAGCCAGACAGCCAGCAGAACCAGACAGCCAGCAGAACCAGACAGCCAGCAGAACCAGACAGCCAGCGGAGCCAGACAGCCAGCGGAGCCAGACAGCCAGCGGAGCCAGACAGCCAGCGGAGCCAGACAGCCAGCAGAGCCAGACAGCCAGCAGAACCAGACAGCCAGCAGAGCCAGACAGCCAGCAGAGCCAGACAGCCAGCAGAACCAGACAGCCAGCAGAGCCAGACAGCCAGCAGAACCAGACAGCCAGCGGAGCCAGACAGCCAGCAGAACCAGACAGCCAGCAGAACCAGACAGCCAGCAGAGCCAGACAGCCAGCGGAGCCAGACAGCCAGCAGAGCCAGACAGCCAGCAGAACCAGACAGCCAGCAGAACCTGACAGCCAGCGGAGCCAGACAGCCAGCAGAACCAGACAGCCAGCAGAACCAGACAGCCAGCAGAGCCAGACAGCCAGCAGAGCCAGACAGCCAGCAGAACCAGACAGCCAGCAGAGCCAGACAGCCAGCAGAACCAGACAGCCAGCAGAGCCAGACAGCCAGCAGAGTCAGACAGACAGCAGAGCCAGACAGCCAGCAGAGCCAGACAGCCAGCAGAGCCAGACAACCAGCAGAGCTACAGTACGTCTGAGACATGACATCAGCACCCTCATGTTACACAGACACGCCTTTTAAGTCAGACATTTATAAACACTTTCACACATGCAGGCAACCACAAAGAGAAATACATAGCCTGGCACATCCAGACACACACACACACACACATACACACACACACACACGCAACTCAACCTCTAGGTTTCTATCAGTCAGCAATTTAGCCATGTGTTTATTTCTAACACCCTGATGAGAAAAGGCCCGCTGGGCCCACCACTGTGGTTGGTTCCAGCCCAATCAGCATTTCTCTCATTACTTTCCCTGACTCACACCTTCTAATCTGTTTAATCAGCACCCTATTCCCTACATAGTGCACTACTTTTGACCATAGTCATATGGGTCCTGTTCAAAAGAAGTGCACTCTACAGGGAGTGGGACGTCATTTGGGACACACACCATTAGCACTTGCTGTGTAAATGGTTATTTATACCAAAACAATACGTAGGTGTGAATGAGGGAGGGAGGGCGGGAGGGAGGGAAGTGTGTGTGCAAACAGATGTGGTGAGATGACTGCATGCAGTTATGTGTGTGTGTGTGTGTTCGGTTATAGTTAACTTCATTCTAGGGAACACTTGGGTATGTCACAGCAAACACATTGGTCCACACCTCTCACCACTCATTACTGTGATATTCCACACCTCTCACCACTCATTACTGTGATATTCCACACCTCTCACCACTCATTACTGTGATATTCCACACCTCTCACCACTCATTACTGTGATATTCCACACCTCTCACCACTCATTACTGTGATATTCCACACCTCTCACCACTCATTACTGTGATATTCCACACCTCTCACCACTCATTACTGTGATATTCCACACCTCTCACCACTCATTACTGTGATATTCCACACCTCTCACCACTCATTACTGTGATATTCCACACCTCTCACCACTCATTACTGTGATATTCCACACCTCTCACCACTCATTACTGTGATATTCCACACCTCTCACCACTCATTACTGTGATATTCCACACCTCTCACCACTCATTACTGTGATATTCCACACCTCTCACCACTCATTA
This sequence comes from Oncorhynchus keta, assembly GCF_023373465.1. Lineage (NCBI taxonomy): Eukaryota > Metazoa > Chordata > Actinopteri > Salmoniformes > Salmonidae > Oncorhynchus > Oncorhynchus keta. The sequence continues at coordinate 157,039 of NW_026277218.1, read as the reverse complement.
CTGTGATATTCCACACCTCTCACCACTCATTACTGTGATATTCCACACCTCTCACCACTCATTACTGTGATATTCCACACCTCTCACCACTCATTACTGTGATATTCCACACCTCACCACTCATTACTGTGATATTCCACACCTCTCACCACTCATTACTGTGATATTCCACACCTCTCACCACTCATTACTGTGATATTCCACACCTCTCACCACTCATTACTGTGATATTCCACACCTTTCACCACTCATTACTGTGATATTCCACACCTCTCACCACTCATTACTGTGATATTCCACACCTTTCACCACTCATTACTGTGATATTCCACACCTCTCACCACTCATTACTGTGATATTCCACACCTCTCACCACTCATTACTGTGATATTCCACACCTCTCACCACTCATTACTGTGATATTCCACACCTCTCACCACTCATTACTGTGATATTCACACCTCTCACCACTCATTACTGTGATATTCCATATTCCACACCTCTCACCACTCATTACTGTGATATTCCACACCTCTCACCACTCATTACTGTGATATTCCACACCTCTCACCACTCATTACTGTGATATTCCACACCTCTCACCACTCATTACTGTGATATTCCACACCTTTCACCACTCATTACTGTGATATTCCACCCTCTCACCACTCATTACTGTGATATTCCACACCTCTCACCACTCATTACTGTGATATTCCACACCTCTCACCACTCATTACTGTGATATTCCACACCTCTCACCACTCATTACTGTGATATTCCACACCTCTCACCACTCATTACTGTGATATTCCACCTCTCACCACTCATTACTGTGATATTCCACACCTTCACCACTCATTACTGTGATATTCCACACCTTCACCACTCATTACTGTGATATTCCACACCTCTCACCACTCATTACTGTGATATTCCACACCTCTCACCACTCATTACTGTGATATTCCACACCTCTCACCACTCATTACTGTGATATTCCACACCTCTCACCACTCATTACTGTGATATTCCACACCTCTCACCACTCATTACTGTGATATTCCACACCTCTCACCACTCATTACTGTGATATTCCACACCTCTCACCACTCATTACTGTGATATTCCACACCTCTCACCACTCATTACTGTGATATTCCACACCTCTCACCACTCATTACTGTGATATTCCACACCTTTCACCACTCATTACTGTGATATTCCACACCTCTCACCACTCATTACTGTGATATTCCACACCTCTCACCACTCATTACTGTGATATTCCACACCTCTCACCACTCATTACTGTGATATTCCACACCTCTCACCACTCATTACTGTGATATTCCACACCTCTCACCACTCATTACTGTGATATTCCACACCTCACCACTCACCACTCATTACTGTGATATTCCACACCTCTCACCACTCATTACTGTGATATTCCACACCTTCACCACTCATTACTGTGATATTCCACACCTCTCACCACTCATTACTGTGATATTCCACACCTCTCACCACTCATTACTGTGATATTCCACACCTCTCACCACTCATTACTGTGATATTCCACACCACTCATTACTGTGATATTCACCTCTCACCACTCATTACTGTGATATTCCACACCTCTCACCACTCATTACTGTGATATTCCACACCTTCACCACTCATTACTGTGATATTCCACACCTCTCACCACTCATTACTGTGATATTCCACACCTACTGTGATATTCCACACCTTCACCACTCATTACTGTGATATTCCACACCTCTCACCACTCATTACTGTGATATTCACACCTCTCACCACTCATTACTGTGATATTCCACACCTCTCACCACTCATTACTGTGATATTCCACACCTCTCACCACTCATTACTGTGATATTCCACACCTCTCACCACTCATTACTGTGATATTCCACACCTCTCACCACTCATTACTGTGATATTCCACACCTCTCACCACTCATTACTGTGATATTCCACACCTCTCACCACTCATTACTGTGATATTCCACACCTCTCACCACTCATTACTGTGATATTCCACACCTCTCACCACTCATTACTGTGATATTCCACACCTCTCACCACTCATTACTGTGATATTCCACACCTCTCACCACTCATTACTGTGATATTCTCTCACCACTCATTACTGTGATATTCCACACCTTTCACCACTCATTACTGTGATATTCCACACCTCTCACCACTCATTACTGTGATATTCCACACCTCTCACCACTCATTACTGTGATATTCCACACCTCTCACCACTCATTACTGTGATATTCCACACCTCTCACCACTCATTACTGTGATATTCCACACCTCTCACCACTCATTACTGTGATATTCCACACCTCTCACCACTCATTACTGTGATATTCCACACCTCTCACCACTCATTACTGTGATATTCCACACCTCTCACCACTCATTACTGTGATATTCCACACCTCTCACCACTCATTACTGTGATATTCCACACCTTTCACCACTCATTACTGTGATATTCCACACCTCTCACCACTCATTACTGTGATATTCCACACCTCTCACCACTCATTACTGTGATATTCCACACCTCTCACCACTCATTACTGTGATATTCCACACCTTTCACCACTCATTACTGTGATATTCCACACCTCTCACCACTCATTACTGTGATATTCCACACCTTTCACCACTCATTACTGTGATATTCCACACCTCTCACCACTCATTACTGTGATATTCCACACCTCTCACCACTCATTACTGTGATATTCCACACCTCTCACCACTCATTACTGTGATATTCCACACCTTTCACCACTCATTACTGTGATATTCCACACCTCTCACCACTCATTACTGTGATATTCCACACCTCTCACCACTCATTACTGTGATATTCCACACCTCTCACCACTCATTACTGTGATATTCCACACCTCTCACCACTCATTACTGTGATATTCCACACCTCTCACCACTCATTACTGTGATATTCCACACCTCTCACCACTCATTACTGTGATATTCCACACCTTTCACCACTCATTACTGTGATATTCCACACCTCTCACCACTCATTACTGTGATATTCCACACCTTTCACCACTCATTACTGTGATATTCCACACCTCTCACCACTCATTACTGTGATATTCCACACCTTTCACCACTCATTACTGTGATATTCCACACCTTTCACCACTCATTACTGTGATATTCCACACCTCTCACCACTAATTACTGTGATATTCCACACCTCTCACCACTCATTACTGTGATATTCCACACCTCTCACCACTAATTACTGTGATATTGCACACCTCTCACCACTCATTACTGAGATATTCCACACCTCTCACCACTCATTACTGTGATATTCCACACCTTTCACCACTCATTACTGTGATATTCCACACCTCTCACCACTCATTACTGTGATATTCCACACCTCTCACCACTCATTACTGTGATATTCCACACCTCTCACCACTCATTACTGTGATGTTCCACACCTTTCACCACTCATTACTGTGATATTCCACACCTCTCACCACTCATTACTGTGATATTCCACACCTCTCACCACTCATTACTGTGATATTCCACACCTTTCACCACTCATTACTGTGATATTCCACACCTCTCACCACTCATTACTGTGATATTCCACACCTTTCACCACTCATTACTGTGATATTCCACACCTCTCACCACTCATTACTGTGATATTCCACACCTCTCACCACTCATTACTGTGATATTCCACACCTCTCACCACTCATTACTGTGATATTCCACACCTCTCACCACTCATTACTGTGATATTCCACACCTCTCACCACTCATTACTGTGATATTCCACACCTTTCACCACTCATTACTGTGATATTCCACACCTCTCACCACTCATTACTGTGATATTCCACACCTTTCACCACTCATTACTGTGATATTCCACACCTTTCACCACTCATTACTGTGATATTCCACACCTTTCACCACTCATTACTGTGATATTCCACACCTCTCACCACTCATTACTGTGATATTCCACACCTCTCACCACTCATTACTGTGATATTCCACACCTCTCACCACTAATTACTGTGATATTCCACACCTCTCACCACTCATTACACCTCTCACCACTCATTACTGTGATATTCCACACCTCTCACCACTCATTACTGTGATATTCCACACCTCTCACCACTCATTACTGTGATATTCCACACCTCTCACCACTCATTACTGTGATATTCCACACCTCTCACCACTCATTACTGTGATATTCCACACCTCTCACCACTCATTACTGTGATATTCCACACCTCTCACCACTCATTACTGTGATATTCCACACCTTTCACCACTCATTACTGTGATATTCCACACCTCTCACCACTCATTACTGTGATATTCCACACCTTTCACCACTCATTACTGTGATATTCCACACCTCTCACCACTCATTACTGTGATATTCCACACCTCTCACCACTCATTACTGTGATATTCCACACCTCTCACCACTCATTACTGTGATATTCACACCTCTCACCACTCATTACTGTGATATTCCACACCTCTCACCACTCATTACTGTGATATTCCACACCTCTCACCACTCATTACTGTGATATTCTCTCACCACTCATTACTGTGATATTCCACACCTCTCACCACTCATTACTGTGATATTCCACACCTCTCACCACTCATTACTGTGATATTCCACACCTCTCACCACTCATTACTGTGATATTCCACACCTCTCACCACTCATTACTGTGATATTCCACACCTCTCACCACTCATTACTGTGATATTCCACACCTTTCACCACTCATTACTGTGATATTCCACACCTCTCACCACTCATTACTGTGATATTCCACACCTCTCACCACTCATTACTGTGATATTCCACACCTTTCACCACTCATTACTGTGATATTCCACACCTTTCACCACTCATTACTGTGATATTCCACACCTCTCACCACTCATTACTGTGATATTCCACACCTCTTATTCCACACCTCTCACCACTCATTACTGTGATATTCCACACCTCACCACTCATTTCACACCTCTCACCACTCATTACTGTGATATTCCACACCTCTCACCACTCATTACTGTGATATTCCACACCTTTCACCACTCATTACTGTGATATTCCACACCTCTCACCACTCATTACTGTGATATTCCACACCTCTCACCACTCATTACTGTGATATTCCACACCTCTCACCACTCATTACTGTGATATTCCACACCTCTCACCACTCATTACTGTGATATTCCACACCTTTCACCACTCATTACTGTGATATTCCACACCTCTCACCACTCATTACTGTGATATTCCACACCTTCACCACTCATTACTGTGATATTCCACACCTCTCACCACTCATTACTGTGATATTCCACACCTCTCACCACTCATTACTGTGATATTCCACACCTTTCACCACTCATTACTGTGATATTCCACACCTCTCACCACTCATTACTGTGATATTCCACACCTCTCACCACTCATTACTGTGATATTCCACACCTCTCACCACTCATTACTGTGATATATCCACACCTCTCACACCTCATTCACCACTCATTACTGTGATATTCCACACCTCTCACCACTCATTACTGTGATATTCCACACCTCTCACCACTCATTACTGTGATATTCCACACCTTTCACCACTCATTACTGTGATATTCCACACCTCTCACCACTCATTACTGTGATATTCCACACCTTATTCCACACCTTTCACCACTCATTACTGTGATATTCCACACCTCTCACCACTCATTACTGTGATATTCCACACCTCTCACCACTCATTACTGTGATATTCCACACCTTTCACCACTCATTACTGTGATATTCCACACCTTTCACCACTCATTACTGTGATATTCCACACCTCTCACCACTCATTACTGTGATATTCCACACCTCTCACCACTCATTACTGTGATATTCCACACCTCTCACCACTCATTACTGTGATATTCCACACCTCTCACCACTCATTACTGTGATATTCCACACCTTTCACCACTCATTACTGTGATATTCCACACCTCTCACCACTCATTACTGTGATATTCCACACCTCTCACCACTCATTACTGTGATATTCCACACCTCTCACCACTCATTACTGTGATATTCCACACCTTTCACCACTCATTACTGTGATATTCCACACCTTGATATTCCACACACCACTCATTACTGTGATATTCACACCTCTCACCACTCATTTCTGTGATATTCCACCTTTCACCACTCATTACTGTGATATTCCACACCTCTCACCACTCATTACTGTGATATTCCACACCTCTCACCACTCATTACTGTGATATTCCACACCTCTCACCACTCATTACTGTGATATTCCACACCTCTCACCACTCATTACTGTGATATTCCACACCTCTCACCACTCATTACTGTGATATTCCACACCTTTCACCACTCATTACTGTAATATTCCACACATATTCCACACCTTTCACCACTCATTACTGTGATATTCCACACCTTTCACCACTCATTACTGTGATATTCCACACCTTTCACCACTCATTACTGTGATATTCCATACCTTTCACCACTCATTACTGTGATATTCCACACCTCTCACCACTCATTACTGTGATATTCCACACCTCTCACCACTCATTACTGTGATATTCCACACCTCTTACCACTCATTACTGTGATATTCCACACCTTTCACCACTCATTACTGTGATATTCCACACCTCTCACCACTCATTACTGTGATATTCCACACCTCTCACCACTCATTACTGTGATATTCCACACCTTTCACCACTCATTACTGTGATATTCCACACCTCTCACCACTCATTACTGTGATATTCCACACCTTCACCACTCATTACTGTGATATTCCACACCTCTCACCACTCATTACTGTGATATTCCACACCTCACACCACTCATTACTGTGATATTCCACACCTCTCACCACTCATTACTGTGATATTCCACACCTCTCACCACTCATTACTGTGATATTCCACACCTCTCACCACTCATTACTGTGATATTCCACACCTTACACCACTCATTACTGTGATATTCCACACCTCTCACCACTCATTACTGTGATATTCCACACCTCTCACCACTCATTACTGTGATATTCCACACCTCTCACCACTCATTACTGTGATATTCCACACCTCTCACCACTCATTACTGTGATATTCCACACCTCTCACCACTCATTACTGTGATATTCCACACCTCTCACCACTCATTACTGTGATATTCCACACCTTTCACCACTCATTACTGTGATATTCCACACCTCTCACCACTCATTACTGTGATATTCCACACCTCTCACCACTCATTACTGTGATATTCCACACCTTTCACCACTCATTACTGTGATATTCCACACCTTTCACCACTCATTACTGTGATATTCCACACCTCTCACCACTCATTACTGTGATATTCCACACCTCTCACCACTCATTACTGTGATATTCCACACCTCTCACCACTCATTACTGTGATATTCCACACCTCTCACCACTCATTACTGTGATATTCCACACCTTTTCACCACTCATTACTGTGATATTCCACACCTCTCACCACTCATTACTGTGATATTCCACACCTCTCACCACTCATTACTGTGATATTCCACACCTTTCACCACTCATTACTGTGATATTCCACACCTTTCACCACTCATTACTGTGATATTCCACACCTCTCACCACTCATTACTGTGATATTCCACACCTCTCACCACTCATTACTGTGATATTCCACACCTCTCACCACTCATTACTGTGATATTCACACCTCTCACCACTCATTACTGTGATATTCCACACCTTTCACCACTCATTACTGTGATATTCCACACCTCTCACCACTCATTACTGTGATATTCCACACCTCTCACCACTCATTACTGTGATATTCCACACCTCTCACCACTCATTACTGTGATATTCCACACATCTCATTCACCACTCATTACTGTGATATTCCACACCTTATTCCACACACTTTCACCACTCATTACTGTGATATTCCACACCTCTCACCACTCATTTCTGTGATATTCCACACCTTTCACCACTCATTACTGTGATATTCCACACCTCTCACCACCACTCATTACTGTGATATTCCACACCTCTCACCACTCATTACTGTGATATTCCACACCTCTCACCACTCATTACTGTGATATTCCACACCTCTCACCACTCATTACTGTGATATTCCACACCTCTTATTCACCACTCATTACTGTGATATTCCACACCTTTCACCACTCATTACTGTGATATTCCACACCTTATCACCCACTCATTACTGTGATATTCCACACCTTATTCCACACCTTTCACCACTCATTACTGTGATATTCCACACCTTATTCACCACTCATTACTGTGATATTCCACACCTTTCACCACTCATTACTGTGATATTCACACCTTTCACCACTCATTACTGTGATATTCCACACCTTTCACCACTCATGACTGTGATATTCCACACCTTTCACCACTCATTACTGTGATATTCCACACATCTTATTCTTTCACCACTCATTACTGTGATATTCCACACCTTTCACCACTCATTACTGTGATATTCCACACATCTTATTCCACACCTCACCACTCATTACTGTGATATTCATACCTTTCACCACTCATTACTGTGATATTCCACACCTCTCACCACTCATTACTGTGATATTCCACACCTCTCACCACTCATTACTGTGATATTCCACACCTTTCACCACTCATTACTGTGATATTCCACACCTCTCACCACTCATTACTGTGATATTCCACACCTTTCACCACTCATTACTGTGATATTCCACACCTCTCACCACTCATTACTGTGATATTCCACACCTCTCACCACTCATTACTGTGATATTCCACACCTCTCACCACTCATTACTGTGATATTCCACACCTCTCACCACTCATTACTGTGATATTCCACACCTCTCACCACTCATTACTGTGATATTCCACACCTCTCACCACTCATTACACCTGTGATATTCCACACCTCTCACCACTCATTACTGTGATATTCCACACCTCTCACCACTCATTACTGTGATATTCCACACCTCTCACCACTCATTACTGTGATATTCCACACCTCTCACCACTCATTACTGTGATATTCCACACCTCTCACCAATCATTACTGTGATATTCCACACCTCTCACCACTCATTACTGTGATATTCCACACCTTCACCACTCATTACTGTGATATTCCACACCTCTCACCACTCATTACTGTGATATTCCACACCTCTCACCACTCATTACTGTGATATTCCACACATTTCACCACTCATTACTGTGATATTCCACACCTTTCACCACTCATTACTGTGATATTCCACACCTCTCACCACTCATTACTGTGATATTCCACACCTCTCACCACTCATTACTGTGATATTCCACACCTCTCACCACTCATTACTGTGATATTCCACACCTCTCACCACTCATTACTGTGATATTCCACACCTCTCACCACTCATTACTGTGATATTCCACACCTTTCACCACTCATTACTGTGATATTCCACACCTCTCACCACTCATTACTGTGATATTCCACACCTTTCACCACTCATTACTGTGATATTCCACACCTCTCACCACTCATTACTGTGATATTCCACACCTCTCACCACTCATTACTGTGATATTCCACACCTTTCACCACTCATTACTGTGATATTCCACACCTCTCACCACTCATTACTGTGATATTCCACACCTCTCACCACTCATTACTGTGATATTCCACACCTCTCACCACTCATTACTGTGATATTCCACACCTCTCACCACTCATTACTGTGATATTCCACACCTTTCACCACTCATTACTGTGATATTCCACACCTCTCACCACTCATTACTGTGATATTCCACACATCTTATTCCACACCTCTCACCACTCATTACTGTGATATTCCACACCTCTCACCACTCATTACTGTGATATTCCACACCTCTCACCACTCATTACTCTGACCACTCATTACTGTGATATTCCACACCTCTCACCACTCATTACTGTGATATTCCACACCTCTCACCACTCATTACTGTGATATTCCACACCTTTCACCACTCATTACTGTGATATTCCACACCTCTCACCACTCATTACTGTGATATTCCACACCTTATTCCACACCTCACCACTCATTACTGTGATATTCCACACCTCTCACCACTCATTACTGTGATATTCCACACCTCTCACCACTCATTACTGTGATATTCCACACCTTTCACCACTCATTACTGTGATATTCCACACCTTTCACCACTCATTACTGTGATATTCCACACCTCTCACCACTCATTACTGTGATATTCCACACCTCTCACCACTCATTACTGTGATATTCCACACCTCTCACCACTCATTACTGTGATATTCCACACCTCTCACCACTCATTACTGTGATATTCCACACCTTTCACCACTCATTACTGTGATATTCCACACCTCTCACCACTCATTACTGTGATATTCCACACCTCTCACCACTCATTACTGTGATATTCCACACCTCTCACCACTCATTACTGTGATATTCACATCTCTTCCACACCTTTCACCACTCATTACTGTGATATTCCACACCTTATTCCACACCTTTCACCACTCATTACTGTGATATTCACATCTCTCACCACTCATTTCTGTGATATTCCACACCTTTCACCACTCATTACTGTGATATTCCACACCTCTCACCACTCATTACTGTGATATTCCACACCTCTCACCACTCATTACTGTGATATTCCACACCTCTCACCAATCATTACTGTGATATTCCACACCTCTCACCACTCATTACTGTGATATTCCACACCTCTCACCACTCATTACTGTGATATTCCACACCTTTCACCACTCATTACTGTGATATTCCACACATCTTATTTCACACCTTTCACCACTCATTACTGTGATATTCCACACCTTATTCACCACTCATTACTGTGATATTCCACACATCTTATTCACACCTTTCACCACTTGACTGTGATATTCCACACCTTTCACCACTCATTACTGTGATATTCCACACCTTTCACCACTCATTACTGTGATATTCCACACCTCCACACACCACTCATGACTGTGATATTCCACACCTTTCACCACTCATTACTGTGATATTCCACACACTTTCACCACTCATTACTGTGATATTCCACACCTTTCACCACTCATTACTGTGATATTCCATTCCACACCTTTCACCACTCATTACTGTGATATTCCACACCTTTCACCACTCATTACTGTGATATTCCACACCTCTCACCACTCATTACTGTGATATTCCACACCTTTCACCACTCATTACTGTGATATTCATACCTTTCACCACTCATTACTGTGATATTCCACACCTCTCACCACTCATTACTGTGATATTACACCTTTCACCACTCATTACTGTGATATTCCACACCTCTCACCACTCATTACTGTGATATTCCACACCTCTCACCACTCATTACTGTGATATTCCACACCTCTCACCACTCATTACTGTGATATTCCACACCTCTCACCACTCATTACTGTGATATTCCACACCTCTCACCACTCATTACTGTGATATTCCACACCTCTCACCACTCATTACTGTGATATTCCACACCTTCACCACTCATTACTGTGATATTCCACACCTTTCACCACTCATTACTGTGATATTCCACACCTTTTCACCACTCATTACTGTGATATTCCACACCTTATTCACCACTCATTACTGTGATATTCCATTCCACACCTCTCACCACTCATTACTGTGATATTCCACACCTCTCACCACTCATTACTGTGATATTCCACACCTCTCACCACTCATTACTGTGATATTCCACACCTCTCACCACTCATTACTGTGATATTCCACACCTTTCACCACTCATTACTGTGATATTCCACACCTCTCACCACTCATTACTGTGATATTCCACACCTCTCACCACTCATTACTGTGATATTCCACACCTCTCACCACTCATTACTGTGATATTCCACACCTCTCACCACTCATTACTGTGATATTCCACACCTCTCACCACTCATTACTGTGATATTCCACACCTCTCACCACTCATTACTGTGATATTCCACACATCTCCACACCTTTCACCACTCATTACTGTGATATTCCACACCTCTCACCACTCATTACTGTGATATTCCACACCTTTCACCACTCATTACTGTGATATTCCACACCTTTCACCACTCATTACTGTGATATTCCACACCTTTCACCACTCATTACTGTGATATTCCACACCTCTCACCACTCATTACTGTGATATTCCACACCTCTCACCACTCATTACTGTGATATTCCACACCTCTCACCACTCATTACTGTGATATTCCACACCTCTCACCACTCATTACTGTGATATTCCACACCTCTCACCACTCATTACTGTGATATTCCACACCTTCACCACTCATTACTGTGATATTCCACACCTCTCACCACTCATTACTGTGATATTCCACACCTCTCACCACTCATTACTGTGATATTCCACACCTCTCACCACTCATTACTGTGATATTCCACACCTCTTCACCACTCATTACTGTGATATTCCACACCTCTCACCACTCATTACTGTGATATTCCACACCTCTCACCACTCATTACTGTGATATTCCACACCTTTCACCACTCATTACTGTGATATTCCACACCTCTCACCACTCATTACTGTGATATTCCACACCTCTCACCACTCATTACTGTGATATTCCACACCTTTCACCACTCATTACTGTGATATTCCACACCTACCACTCATTACTGTGATATTCCACACCTCTCACCACTCATTACTGTGATATTCCACACCTCTCACCACTCATTACTGTGATATTTATTCCACACCTCTCACCACTAATTACTGTGATATTCCACACCTCACCACTCATTACTGTGATATTCCACACCTCTCACCACTCATTACTGTGATATTCCACACCTTTCACCACTCATTACTGTGATATTCCACACCTCTCACCACTCATTACTGTAATATTCCACACATCTTATTCCACACCTTTCACCACTCATTACTGTGATATTCCACACCTCTCACCACTCATTACTGTGATATTCCACACCTCTCACCACTCATTACTGTGATATTCCACACCTATCACCACTCATTACTGTGATATTCCACACCTCTCACCACTCATTACTGTAATATTCCACACATCTTATTCCACACCTCTCACCACTCATTACTGTGATATTCCACACCTCTCACCACTCATTACTGTGATATTCCACACCTCTCACCACTCATTACTGTGATATTCCACACCTTTCACCACTCATTACTGTGATATTCCACACCTCTCACCACTCATTACTGTAATATTCCACACATCTTATTCCACACCTCTCACCACTCATTACTGTGATATTCCACACCTCTCACCACTCATTACTGCGATATTCCACACCTCTCACCACTCATTACACCTCTCACCACTCATTACTGTGATATTCCACACCTCTCACCACTCATTACTGTGATATTCCACACCTCTCACCACTCATTACTGTGATATTCCACACCTTTCACCACTCATTACTGTGATATTCCACACCTCTCACCACTAATTACTGTGATATTCCACACATCTTATTCCACACCTTTCACCACTCATTACTGTGATATTCCACACCTCTCACCACTCATTACTGTGATATTCCACACCTCTCACCACTCATTACTGTGATATTCCACACCTTTCACCACTCATTACTGTGATATTCCACACCTCTCACCACTCATTACTGTGATATTCCACACCTCTCACCACTCATTACTGTGATATTCCACACCTCTCACCACTCATTACTGTGATATTCCACACCTCTCACCACTCATTACTGTGATATTCCACACCTCTCACCACTCATTACTGTGATATTCCACACCTTTCACCACTCATTACTGTGATATTCCACACCTCTCACCACTCATTACTGTGATATTCCACACCTCTCACCACTCATTACTGTAATATTCCACACCTCTCACCACTCATTACTGTAATATTCCACACATCTCATTCCACACCTTTCACCACTCATTACTGTGATATTCCACACATCTTATTCCACACCTTTCACCACTCATTACTGTAATATTCACATCTCTCACCACTCATTTCTGTGATATTCCATACCTTTCACCACTCATTACTGTGATATTCCACACCTCTCACCACTCATTACACCTCTCACCACTCATTACTGTGATATTCCACACCTCTCACCACTCATTACTGTGATATTCCACACCTCTCACCAATCATTACTGTGATATTCCACACCTCTCACCACTCATTACTGTGATATTCCACACCTCTTATTCACACACCACTCATTCCTGTGATATTCCACACCTTTCACCACTCATTACTGTAATATTCCACACATCTTATTTCACACACCACTCATTACTGTGATATTCCACACATCTTATTACTGTAATATTCCACACATCTTATTCCACACCTTTCACCACTCATGACTTGATATTACTGTGATATTCATACCTTTCACCACTCATTACTGTAATATTCCACACATCTTATTCCACACCTTTCACCACTCATGACTGTGATATTACACACCTTTCACCACTCATTACTGTGATATTCCACATCTTATTCCACACCTTTCACCACTCATTACTGTAATATTACATACCTTTCACCACTCATTACTGTGATATTCCACACATCTTATTCCACACCTTTCACCACTCATGACTGTGATATTACATACCTTTCACCACTCATTACTGTGATATTCCACACCTCTCACCACTCATTACTGTGATATTCCACACCTCTCACCACTCATTACTGTGATATTCCACACCTTTCACCACTCATTACTGTGATATTCCACACCTCTCACCACTCATTACTGTGATATTCCACACCTTTCACCACTCATTACTGTGATATTCCACACCTCTCACCACTCATTACTGTGATATTCCACACCTCTCACCACTCATTACTGTGATATTCCACACCTCTCACCACTCATTACTGTGATATTCCACACCTCTCACCACTCATTACTGTGATATTCCACACCTTCACCACTCATTACTGTGATATTCCACACCTCTCACCACTCATTACTGTAATATTCCACACATCTACTGTGATATTCCACACCTCTCACCACTCATTACTGTGATATTCCACACCTCTCACCACTCATTACTGTGATATTCCACACCTTTCACCACTCATTACTGTGATATTCCACACCTCTCACCACTCATTACTGTGATATTCCACACCTTATTCCACACCTCACCACTCATTACTGTGATATTCCACACCTCTCACCACTTACTGTGATATTCCACACCTCTCACCACTCATTACTGTGATATTCCACACCTTTCACCACTCATTACTGTGATATTCCACACCTCTCACCACTCATTACTGTGATATTCCACACCTCTCACCACTCATTACTGTGATATTCCACACCTTTCACCACTCATTACTGTGATATTCCACACCTTTCACCACTCATTACTGTGATATTCCACACCTCTCACCACTCATTACTGTGATATTCCACACCTCTCACCACTCATTACTGTGATATTCCACACCTTCACCACTCATTACTGTGATATTCCACACCTCTCACCACTCATTACTGTAATATTCCACACATCTTATTCCACACCTTTCACCACTCATTACTGTGATATTCCACACCTCTCACCACTCATTACTGTGATATTCCACACCTCTCACCACTCATTACTGTGATATTCCACACCTTTCACCACTCATTACTGTGATATTCCACACCTTTCACCACTCATTACTGTGATATTCCACACCTCTCACCACTCATTACTGTGATATTCCACACCTCTCACCACTCATTACTGTGATATTCCACACCTCTCACCACTCATTACTGTGATATTCCACACCTCTCACCACTCATTACTGTGATATTCCACACCTTTCACCACTCATTACTGTGATATTCCACACCTCTCACCACTCATTACTGTGATATTCCACACCTCTCACCACTCATTACTGTAATATTCCACACCTCTCACCACTCATTACTGTAATATTCCACACATCTCATTCCACACCTTTCACCACTCATTACTGTGATATTCCACACTTATTCCACACCTTTCACCACTCATTACTGTAATATTCACATCTCTCACCACTCATTTCTGTGATATTCCATACCTTTCACCACTCATTACTGTGATATTCCACACCTCTCACCACTCATTACACCTCTCACCACTCATTACTGTGATATTCCACACCTCTCACCACTCATTACTGTGATATTCCACACCTCTCACCAATCATTACTGTGATATTCCACACCTCTCACCACTCATTACTGTGATATTCCACACCTCTTATTCCACACCTCACCACTCATTCCTGTGATATTCCACACCTTTCACCACTCATTACTGTAATATTCCACACATCTTATTTCACACCTTTCACCACTCATTACTGTAATATTCCACACATCTTATTCCACACCTTTCACCACTCATTACTGTAATATTCCACACATCTTATTCACACACCACTCATGACTGTGATATTACATACCTTTCACCACTCATGACTGTGATATTACACCACCACTCATTACTGTAATATTCCACACATCTTATTCCACACCTTTCACCACTCATGACTGTGATATTACATACCTTTCACCACTCATTACTGTGATATTCCACACATCTTATTCCACACCTCACCACTCATTACTGTGATATTACATACCTTTCACCACTCATTACTGTGATATTCCACACATCTTATTCCACACCTTTCACCACTCATGACTGTGATATTACATACCTTTCACCACTCATTACTGTGATATTCCACACCTCTCACCACTCATTACTGTGATATTCCACACCTCTCACCACTCATTACTGTGATATTCCACACCTTTCACCACTCATTACTGTGATATTCCACACCTCTCACCACTCATTACTGTGATATTCCACACCTTTCACCACTCATTACTGTGATATTCCACACCTCTCACCACTCATTACTGTGATATTCACACCTCTCACCACTCATTACTGTGATATTCCACACCTCTCACCACTCATTACTGTGATATTCCACACCTCTCACCACTCATTACTGTGATATTCCACACCTCTCACCACTAATTACTGTGATATTCCACACCTCTCACCACTCATTACACCTCTCACCACTCATTACTGTGATATTCCACACCTCTCACCACTCATTACTGTGATATTCCACACCTCTCACCACTCATTACTGTGATATTCCACACCTCTCACCACTCATTACTGTGATATTCCACACCTCTCACCACTCATTACTGTGATATTCCACACCTCTCACCACTCATTACTGTGATATTCCACACCTCTCACCACTCATTACTGTGATATTCCACACCTTTCACCACTCATTACTGTGATATTCCACACCTCTCACCACTCATTACTGTGATATTCCACACCTCTCACCACTCATTACTGTGATATTCCACACATTTCACCACTCATTACTGTGATATTCCACACCTTTCACCACTCATTACTGTGATATTCCACACCTCTCACCACTCATTACTGTGATATTCCACACCTCTCACCACTCATTACTGTGATATTCCACACCTCTCACCACTAATTACTGTGATATTCCACACCTCTCACCACTCATTACACCTCTCACCACTCATTACTGTGATATTCCACACCTCTCACCACTCATTACTGTGATATTCCACACCTTTCACCACTCATTACTGTGATATTCCACACCTCTCACCACTCATTACTGTAATATTCCACACATCTTATTCCACACCTTTCACCACTCATTACTGTGATATTCCACACCTCTCACCACTCATTACTGTGATATTCCACACCTCTCACCACTCATTACTGTGATATTCCACACCTTTCACCACTCATTACTGTGATATTCCACACCTCTCACCACTCATTACTGTAATATTCCACACATCTTATTCCACACCTTTCACCACTCATTACTGTGATATTCCACACCTCTCACCACTCATTACTGTGATATTCCACACCTCTCACCACTCATTACTGTGATATTCCACACCTTTCACCACTCATTACTGTGATATTCCACACCTCTCACCACTCATTACTGTAATATTCCACACATCTTATTCCACACCTCTCACCACTCATTACTGTGATATTCCACACCTCTCACCACTCATTACTGCGATATTCCACACCTCTCACTACTCATTACACCTCTCACCACTCATTACTGTGATATTCCACACCTCTCACCACTCATTACTGCGATATTCCACACCTCTCACTACTCATTACACCTCTCACCACTCATTACTGTGATATTCCACACCTCTCACCACTCATTACTGTGATATTCCACACCTTTCACCACTCATTACTGTGATATTCCACACCTCTCACCACTCATTACTGTGATATTCCACACCTCTCACCACTCATTACTGTGATATTCCACACCTTTCACCACTCATTACTGTGATATTCCACACCTCTCACCACTCATTACTGTGATATTCCACACCTCTCACCACTCATTACTGTGATATTCCACACCTCTCACCACTCATTACTGTGATATTCCACACCTCTCACCACTCATTACTGTGATATTCCACACCTCTCACCACTCATTACTGTGATATTCCACACCTTTCACCACTCATTACTGTGATATTCCACACCTCTCACCACTCATTACTGTGATATTCCACACCTCTCACCACTCATTACTGTAATATTCCACACCTCTCACCACTCATTACTGTAATATTCCACACATCTCATTCCACACCTTTCACCACTCATTACTGTGATATTCCACACATCTTATTCCACACCTTTCACCACTCATTACTGTAATATTCACATCTCTCACCACTCATTTCTGTGATATTCCATACCTTTCACCACTCATTACTGTGATATTCCACACCTCTCACCACTCATTACACCTCTCACCACTCATTACTGTGATATTCCACACCTCTCACCACTCATTACTGTGATATTCCACACCTCTCACCAATCATTACTGTGATATTCCACACCTCTCACCACTCATTACTGTGATATTCCACACCTCTTATTCCACACCTCTCACCACTCATTCCTGTGATATTCCACACCTTTCACCACTCATTACTGTAATATTCCACACATCTTATTTCACACCTTTCACCACTCATTACTGTAATATTCCACACATCTTATTCCACACCTTTCACCACTCATTACTGTAATATTCCACACATCTTATTCCACACCTTTCACCACTCATGACTGTGATATTACATACCTTTCACCACTCATGACTGTGATATTACATACCTTTCACCACTCATTACTGTAATATTCCACACATCTTATTCCACACCTTTCACCACTCATGACTGTGATATTACATACCTTTCACCACTCATTACTGTGATATTCCACACATCTTATTCCACACCTTTCACCACTCATTACTGTAATATTACATACCTTTCACCACTCATTACTGTGATATTCCACACATCTTATTCCACACCTTTCACCACTCATGACTGTGATATTACATACCTTTCACCACTCATTACTGTAATATTCCACACATCTTATTCACACCTCACCACTCATTACTGTGATATTCCACACCTTTCACCACTCATTACTGTGATATTCCACACCTTTCACCACTCATTACTGTAATATTCCACACATCTTATTCCACACCTTTCACCACTCATGACTGTGATATTACATACCTTTCACCACTCATTACTGTGATATTCCACACATCTTCACCACTCATTACTGTGATATTCCACACCTTATTCCACACCTTTACCACTCATTACTGTGATATTCCACACCTCTCACCACTCATTACTGTGATATTCTTATTCACACCTCTCACCACTCATTACTGTAATATTCCACACCTCTTATTCACCACTCATTACTGTGATATTCCACACCTCTCACCACTCATTACTGTAATATTCCACACATCTTGATTCCACACCTTTCACCACTCATTACTGTAATATTCCACACATCTTATTCCACACCTCTCACCACTCATTACTGTGATATTCCACACCTTATTCCACACCTCACCACTCATTACTGTGATATTCCACACCTTCACCACTCATTACTGTAATATTCCACACATCTTATTCCACACCTTTCACCACTCATTACTGTGATATTCCACACCTCTCACCACTCATTACTGTGATATTCCACACCTCTCACCACTCATTACTGTGATATTCCACACCTCTCACCACTCATTACTGTGATATTCCACACCTTTCACCACTCATTACTGTGATATTCCACACCTCTCACCACTCATTACTGTGATATTCCACACCTCTCACCACTCATTACTGTGATATGCCACACCTCTCACCACTCATTACTGTGATATTCCACACCTCTCACCACTCATTACTGTGATATTCCACACCTCTCACCACTAATTACTGTGATATTCCACACCTCTCACCACTCATTACTGTAATATTCCACACATCTTATTCCACACCTTTCACCACTCATTACTGTGATATTCCACACCTCTCACCACTCATTACTGTGATATTCCACACCTTTCACCACTCATTACTGTGATATTCCACACCTTTCACCACTCATTACTGTGATATTCCACACCTTTCACCACTCATTACTGTGATATTCCACACCTCTCACCACTCATTACTGTGATATTCCACACCTCTCACCACTCATTACTGTTATATTCCACACCTATCACCACTCATTACTGTGATATTCCACACCTCTCACCACTCATTACTGTGATATTCCACACCTCTCACCACTCATTACTGTGATATTCCACACCTTTCACCACTCATTACTGTGATATTCCACACCTCTCACCACTCATTACTGTGATATTCCACACCTCTCACCACTCATTACTGTAATATTCCACACCTCTCACCACTCATTACTGTAATATTCCACACATCTCATTCCACACCTTTCACCACTCATTACTGTGATATTCCACACATCTTATTCCACACCTTTCACCACTCATTACTGTAATATTCACATCTCTCACCACTCATTTCTGTGATATTCCATACCTTTCACCACTCATTACTGTGATATTCCACACCTCTCTCACCACTCATTACACCTCTCACCACTCATTACTGTGATATTCCACACCTCTCACCACTCATTACTGTGATATTCCACACCTCTCACCAATCATTACTGTGATATTCCACACCTCTCACCACTCATTACTGTGATATTCCACACCTCTTATTCCACACCTCTCACCACTCATTCCTGTGATATTCCACACCTTTCACCACTCATTACTGTAATATTCCACACATCTTATTGCACACCTTTCACCACTCATTACTGTAATATTCCACACATCTTATTCCACACCTTTCACCACTCATGACTGTGATATTATTACCTTTCACCACTCATGACTGTGATATTACATACCTTTCACCACTCATTACTGTAATATTCCAGACATCTTATTCCACACCTTTCCCACTCATTACTGTAATATTAAATACCTTTCACCACTCATTACTGTAATATTCCACACATCTTATTCCACACCTTTCACCACTCATGACTGTGATATTACATACCTTTCACCACTCATTACTGTGATATTCCACACATCTTATTCCACACCTTTCACCACTCATTACTGTAATATTCATACCTTTCACCACTCATTACTGTGATATTCCACACATCTTATTCCACACCTTTCACCACTCATGACTGTGATATTACATACCTTTCACCACTCATTACTGTAATATTCCACACATCTTATTCCACACCTCTCACCACTCATTACTGTGATATTCCACACCTTTCACCACTCATGACTGTGATATTACATACCTTTCACCACTCATTACTGTAATATTCCACACATCTTATTCCACACCTTTCACCACTCATGACTGTGATATTACATACCTTTCACCACTCATTACTGTAATATTCCACACATCTTATTCACACACCACTCATTACTGTGATATTCCACACCTTTCACCACTCATTACTGTAATATTCCATCTTATTCCACACCTTTCACCACTCATTACTGTGATATTCCACACCTCTCACCACTCATTACTGTAATATTCCACACATATTATTCCACACCTTTCACCACTCATTACTGTAATATTCCACACATCTTATTCCACACACCACTCATTACTGTAATATTCCACACATCTTATTCCACACCTTTCACCACTCATTACTGTAATATTCCACACATTTTTTCCACACCTTTCACCACTCATTACTGTAATATTCCACACATCTTATTCCACACCTTTCACCACTCATTACTGTGATATTCCACACCTCTCACCACTCATTACTGTGATATTCCACACCTCTCACCACTCATTACTGTGATATTCCACACCTTTCACCACTCATTACTGTGATATTCCACACCTTTCACCACTCATTAGTGTGATATTCCACACCTCTCACCACTCATTACTGTGATATTCCACACCTCTCACCACTCATTACTGTGATATTCCACACCTCTCACCACTCATTACTGTGATATTCCACACCTCTCACCACTCATTACTGTGATATTCCACACCTTTCACCACTCATTACTGTGATATTCCACACCTCTCACCACTCATTTCTGTGATATTCACATTACATTTACTCACCACCATCATTACTGTGATATTCCACACCTTTCACCACTCATTACACCTCTCACCACTCATTACTGTAATATTCCACACATCTCATTCCACACACCACTCATTACTGTGATATTCCACACATCTTATTCCACACCTTTCACCACTCATTACTGTAATATTCACATCTCTCACCACTCATTTCTGTGATATTCCATACCTTTCACCACTCATTACTGTGATATTCCACACCTCTCACCACTCATTACACCTCTACTCATTACTGTGATATTCCACACCTCTCACCACTCATTCCTGTGATATTCCACACCTCTCACCACTCATTCCTGTGATATTCCACACCTCTCACCACTCATTACTGTAATATTCCACACATCTTATTCCACACCTCTCACCACTCATTCCTGTGATATTACATACCTTTCACCACTCATTACTGTAATATTCCACACATCTTATTCCACACCTTTCACCACTCATTCCTGTGATATTACATACCTTTCACCACTCAATACTGTAATATTACATACCTTTCACCACTCATTCCTGTGATATTACATACCTTTCACCACTCATTACTGTAATATTCCACACATCTTATTCCACACCTTTCACCACTCATTACTGTGATATTACATACCTTTCACCACTCATTACTGTGATATTCCACACCACACCTTTCACCACTCATGACTGTGATATTACATACCTTTCACCACTCATTACTGTAATATTCCACACATCTTATTCCACACCTCTCACCACTCATTACTGTGATATTCCACACCTTTCACCACTCATGACTGTGATATTACATACCTTTCACCACTCATTACTGTAATATTCCACAGATCTTATTCCACACCTTTCACCACTCATGACTGTGATATTACATACCTTTCACCACTCATTACTGTAATATTCCACACATCTTATTCCACACCTCTCACCACTCATTACTGTGATATTCCACACCTTTCACCACTCATTACTGTAATATTCCACACATCTTATTCCACACCTTTCACCACTCATTACTGTGATATTCCACACCTCTCACCACTCATTACTGTAATATTCCACACATCTTATTCCACACCTTTCACCACTCATTACTGTAATATTCCACACATCTTATTCCACACCTCTCACCACTCATTACTGTAATATTCCACACATCTTATTCCACACCTTTCACCACTCATTACTGTAATATTCCACACATCTTATTCCACACCTTTCACCACTCATTACTGTAATATTCCACACCTCTCACCACTCATTACTGTGATATTCCACACCTTTCACCACTCATTACTGTGATATTCCACACCTCTCACCACTCATTACTGTGATATTCCACACCTCTCACCACTCATTACTGTGATATTCCACACCTCTTATTCCACACCTCTCACCACTCATTACTGTGATATTCCACACCTCTCACCACTCATTACTGTGATATTCCACACCTCTCACCACTCATTACTGTAATATTCCACACATCTTATTCCACACCTTTCACCACTCATTACTGTGATATTCCACACCTCTCACCACTCATTCCTGTGATATTCCACACCTCTCACCACTCATTACTGTGATATTCCACACCTTTCACCACTCATTACTGTGATATTCCACACCTCTCACCACTCATTACTGTAATATTCCACACATCTTATTCCACACCTTTCACCACTCATTACTGTGATATTCCACACCTCTCACCACTCATTACTGTGATATTCCACACCTCTCACCACTCATTACTGTGATATTCCACACCTTTCACCACTCATTACTGTGATATTCCACACCTTTCACCACTCATTACTGTGATATTCCACACCTCTCACCACTCATTACTGTGATATTCCACACCTCTCACCACTCATTACTGTGATATTCCACACCTCTCACCACTCATTACTGTGATATTCCACACCTCTCACCACTCATTACTGTGATATTCCACACCTTTCACCACTCATTACTGTGATATTCCACACCTCTCACCACTCATTACTGTGATATTCCACACCTCTCACCACTCATTACTGTAATATTCCACACCTCTCACCACTCATTACTGTAATATTCCACACATCTCATTCCACACCTTTCACCACTCATTACTGTGATATTCCACACATCTTATTCCACACCTTTCACCACTCATTACTGTAATATTCACATCTCTCACCACTCATTTCTGTGATATTCCATACCTTTCACCACTCATTACTGTGATATTCCACACCTCTCACCACTCATTACACCTCTCACCACTCATTACTGTGATATTCCACACCTCTCACCACTCATTACTGTGATATTCCACACCTCTCACCAATCATTACTGTGATATTCCACACCTCTCACCACTCATTACTGTGATATTCCACACCTCTTATTCCACACCTCTCACCACTCATTCCTGTGATATTCCACACCTTTCACCACTCATTACTGTAATATTCCACACATCTTATTCCACACCTTTCACCACTCATTACTGTAATATTCCACACATCTTATTCCACACCTTTCACCACTCATTACTGTAATATTCCACACATCTTATTCCACACCTTTCACCACTCATGACTGTGATATTACATACCTTTCACCACTCATGACTGTGATATTACATACCTTTCACCACTCATTACTGTAATATTCCACACATCTTATTCCACACCTTTCACCACTCATGACTGTGATATTACATACCTTTCACCACTCATTACTGTGATATTCCACACATCTTATTCCACACCTTTCACCACTCATTACTGTAATATTACATACCTTTCACCACTCATTACTGTGATATTCCACACATCTTATTCCACACCTTTCACCACTCATGACTGTGATATTACATACCTTTCACCACTCATTACTGTAATATTCCACACATCTTATTCCACACCTCTCACCACTCATTACTGTGATATTCCACACCTTTCACCACTCATGACTGTGATATTACAAACCTTTCACCACTCATTACTGTAATATTCCACACATCTTATTCCACACCTTTCACCACTCATGACTGTGATATTACATACCTTTCACCACTCATTACTGTAATATTCCACACATCTTATTCCACACCTCTCACCACTCATTACTGTAATATTCCACACATCTTATTCCACACCTTTTACCACTCATTACTGTGATATTCCACACCTCTCACCACTCATTACTGTAATATTCCACACATCTTATTCCACACCTTTCACCACTCATTACTGTAATATTCCACACATCTTATTCCACACCTTTCACCACTCATTACTGTGATATTCCACACCTCTCACCACTCATTACTGTAATATTCCACACATCTTATTCCACACCTTTCACCACTCATTACTGTAATATTCCACACATCTTATTCCACACCTCTCACCACTCATTACTGTAATATTCCACACATCTTATTCCACACCTTTCACCACTCATTACTGTAATATTCCACACATCTTATTCCACACCTTTCACCACTCATTACTGTAATATTCCACACATCTTATTCCACACCTTTCACCACTCATTACTGTGATATTCCACACCTCTCACCACTCATTACTGTGATATTCCACACCTCTCACCACTCATTACTTTGATATTCCACACCTCTCACCACTCATTACTGTGATATTCCACACCTTTCACCACTCATTACTGTGATATTCCACACCTCTCACCACTCATTACTGTGATATTCCACACCTCTCACCACTCATTACTGTGATATGCCACACCTCTCACCACTCATTACTGTGATATTCCACACCTCTCACCACTCATTACTGTGATATTCCACACCTCTCACCACTCATTACTGTGATATTCCACACCTCTCACCACTCATTACTGTAATATTCCACACATCTTATTCCACACCTTTCACCACTCATTACTGTGATATTCCACACCTCTCACCACTCATTACTGTGATATTCCACACCTTTCACCACTCATTACTGTGATATTCCACACCTTTCACCACTCATTACTGTGATATTCCACACCTTTCACCACTCATTACTGTGATATTCCACACCTCTCACCACTCATTACTGTGATATTCCACACCTCTCACCACTCATTACTGTGATATTCCACACCTCTCACCACTCATTACTGTGATATTCCACACCTTCACCACTCATTACTGTGATATTCCACACCTTTCACCACTCATTACTGTGATATTCATACCTTTCACCACTCATTACTGTAATATTCCACACATCTTATTCCACACCTTTCACCACTCATGACTGTGATATTCCACACCTTTCACCACTCATTACTGTAATATTCCACACATCTTATTCCACACCTCTCACCACTCATTACTGTGATATTCCACACATCTTATTCCACACCTTTTACCACTCATTACTGTGATATTCCACACCTCTCACCACTCATTACTGTAATATTCCACACATCTTATTCCACACACTCACCACTCATTACTGTGATATTCCACACTTATTCTTTCACCACTCATTACTGTGATATTCCACACCTCTCACCACTCATTACTGTAATATTCCACACATCTTATTCACACCTTTCACTCTCATTACTGTGATATTCCACACCTTATTCCACACCTCACCACTCATTACTGTGATATTCCACACATCTCACCACTCATTACTGTGATATTCCACACATCTTATTCCACACCTTTCACCACTCATTACTGTGATATTCCACACATCTTATTCCACACCTTTCACCACTCATTACTGTGATATTCCACACCTCTCACCACTCATTACTGTGATATTCCACACCTCTCACCACTCATTACTGTGATATTCCACACCTCTCACCACTCATTACTGTGATATTCCACACCTTTCACCACTCATTACTGTGATATTCCACACCTTCACACTCATTACTGTGATATTCCTTTCACCACTCATTACTGTGATATTCCACACCTCTCACCACTATTACTGTGATATTCCACACCTTCACCACTCATTACTGTGATATTCCACACCTTCACCACTCATTACTGTGATATTCCACACCTCTCACCACTCATTACTGTAATATTCCACACATCTTATTCCACACCTTTCACCACTCATTACTGTGATATTCCACACCTTCACCACTCATTACTGTGATATTCCACACCTCTCACCACTCATTACTGTGATATTCCACACCTTTCACCACTCATTACTGTGATATTCCACACCTTTCACCACTCATTACTGTGATATTCCACACCTCTCACCACTAATTACTGTGATATTCCACACCTCTCACCACTCATTACTGTGATATTCCACACCTCTCACCACTAATTACTGTGATATTCCACACCTCTCACCACTCATTACTGAGATATTCCACACCTCTCACCACTCATTACTGTGATATTCCACACCTTTCACCACTCATTACTGTGATATTCCACACCTCTCACCACTCATTACTGTGATATTCCACACCTCTCACCACTCATTACTGTAATATTCCACACCTCTCACCACTCATTACTGTAATATTCCACATCTCATTCCACACCTTTCACCACTCATTACTGTGATATTCCACACATCTTATTCCACACCTTTCACCACTCATTACTGTAATATTCACATCTCTCACCACTCATTTCTGTGATATTCCATACCTTTCACCACTCATTACTGTGATATTCCACACCTCTCACCACTCATTACACCTCTCACCACTCATTACTGTGATATTCCACACCTCTCACCACTCATTACTGTGATATTCCACACCTCTCACCAATCATTACTGTGATATTCCACACCTCTCACCACTCATTACTGTGATATTCCACACCTCTTATTCCACACCTCTCACCACTCATTCCTGTGATATTCCACACCTTTCACCACTCATTACTGTAATATTCCACACATCTTATTGCACACCTTTCACCACTCATTACTGTAATATTCCACACATCTTATTCCACACCTTTCACCACTCATGACTGTGATATTCCACCACTCATGACTGTGATATTCCACACCTTTCACCACTCATTACTGTAATATTCCAGACATCTTATTCCACACCTTTCCCACTCATTACTGTAATATTAAATACCTTTCACCACTCATTACTGTAATATTCCACACATCTTATTCCACACCTTTCACCACTCATGACTGTGATATTACATACCTTTCACCACTCATTACTGTGATATTCCACATCTTATTCCACACCTTTCACCACTCATTACTGTAATATTACATACCTTTCACCACTCATTACTGTGATATTCCACACATCTTATTCCACACCTTTCACCACTCATGACTGTGATATTACATACCTTTCACCACTCATTACTGTAATATTCCACACATCTTATTCCACACCTCTCACCACTCATTACTGTGATATTCCACACCTTTCACCACTCATGACTGTGATATTACATACCTTTCACCACTCATTACTGTAATATTCCACACATCTTATTCCACACCTTTCACCACTCATGACTGTGATATTACATACCTTTCACCACTCATTACTGTAATATTCCACACATCTTATTCCACACCTCTCACCACTCATTACTGTGATAT
Organism: Oncorhynchus keta; assembly: GCF_023373465.1. Classification (NCBI taxonomy): domain Eukaryota; kingdom Metazoa; phylum Chordata; class Actinopteri; order Salmoniformes; family Salmonidae; genus Oncorhynchus; species Oncorhynchus keta. Next base: position 127,344 of record NW_026277218.1, on the reverse strand, counting down.
TCCACACCTTTCACCACTCATTACTGTAATATTCCACACATCTTATTCCACACCTTTCACCACTCATTACTGTGATATTCCACACCTCTCACCACTCATTACTGTAATATTCCACTCATCTTATTCCACACCTTTCACCACTCATTACTGTAATATTCCACACATCTTATTCCACACTTCTCACCACTCATTACTGTAATATTCCACACATCTTATTCCACACCTTTCACCACTCATTACTGTAATATTCCACACCTCTCACCACTCATTACTGTAATATTCCACACATCTTATTCCACACCTCTCACCACTCATTACTGTGATATTCCACACCTCTCACCACTCATTACTGTGATATTCCACACCTCTCACCACTCATTACTGTGATATTCCACACCTTTCACCACTCATTACTGTGATATTCCACACCTTTCACCACTCATTAGTGTGATATTCCACACCTCTCACCACTCATTACTGTGATATTCCACACCTCTCACCACTCATTACTGTGATATTCCACACCTCTCACCACTCATTACTGTGATATTCCACACCTCTCACCACTCATTACTGTGATATTCCACACCTTTCACCACTCATTACTGTGATATTCCACACCTCTCACCACTCATTTCTGTGATATTCCATTACATTTACATTACTTTAAGTCATTTAGCATATTCCATACCTTTCACCACTCATTACTGTGATATTCCACACCTTTCACCACTCATTACACCTCTCACCACTCATTACTGTGATATTCCACACATCTCTTCACACCTTTCACCACTCATTACTGTGATATTCCACACATCTTATTCCACACCTTTCACCACTCATTACTGTAATATTCACACTCTCACCACTCATTTCTGTGATATTCCATACCTTTCACCACTCATTACTGTGATATTCCACACCTCTCACCACTCATTACACCACCACTCATTACTGTGATATTCCACACCTCTCACCACTCATTACTGTGATATTCCACACCTTTCACCACTCATGACTGTGATATTCCACACCTTTCACCACTCATTACTGTAATATTCCACACATCTTATTCCACACCTTTCACCACTCATGACTGTGATATTACATACCTTTCACCACTCATTACTGTGATATTCCACACATCTTATTCCACACCTTTCACCACTCATTACTGTAATATTCATACCTTTCACCACTCATTACTGTGATATTCCACACCTTATTCCACACCTTTCACCACTCATGACTGTGATATTACTACCTTTCACCACTCATTACTGTAATATTCCACACATCTTATTCCACACCTTCACCACTCATTACTGTGATATTCCACACCTTTCACCACTCATGACTGTGATATTACATACCTTTCACCACTCATTACTGTAATATTCCACACATCTTATTCCACACCTTTCACCACTCATGACTGTGATATTACATACCTTTCACCACTCATTACTGTAATATTCCACACATCTTATTCCACACCTCTCACCACTCATTACTGTAATATTCCACACATCTTATTCCACACCTTTCACCACTCATTACTGTGATATTCCACACCTCTCACCACTCATTACTGTAATATTCCACACATCTTATTCCACACCTTTCACCACTCATTACTGTAATATTCCACACATCTTATTCCACACCTTTCACCACTCATTACTGTGATATTCCACACCTCTCACCACTCATTACTGTAATATTCCACACATCTTATTCCACACCTTTCACCACTCATTACTGTAATATTCCACACCTTATTCCACCACCACTCATTACTGTAATATTCCACACATCTTATTCCACACCTTTCACCACTCATTACTGTAATATTCCACACATCTTATTCCACACCTTTCACCACTCATTACTGTAATATTCCACACATCTTATTCCACACCTTTCACCACTCATTACTGTGATATTCCACACCTCTCACCACTCATTACTGTGATATTCCACACCTCTCACCACTCATTACTGTGATATTCCACACCTCTCACCACTCATTACTGTGATATTCCACACCTTTCACCACTCATTACTGTGATATTCCACACCTCTCACCACTCATTACTGTGATATTCCACACCTCTCACCACTCATTACTGTGATATGCCACACCTCTCACCACTCATTACTGTGATATTCCACACCTCTCACCACTCATTACTGTGATATTCCACACCTCTCACCACTCATTACTGTGATATTCCACACCTCTCACCACTCATTACTGTGAATATTCCACACATCTTATTCACACCTTTCACCACTCATTACTGTGATATTCCACACCTCTCACCACTCATTACTGTGATATTCCACACCTTTCACCACTCATTACTGTGATATTCCACACCTTTCACCACTCATTACTGTGATATTCCACACCTTTCACCACTCATTACTGTGATATTCCACACCTCTCACCACTCATTACTGTGATATTCCACACCTCTCACCACTCATTACTGTGATATTCCACACCTCTCACCACTCATTACTGTGATATTCCACACCTCACCACTCATTACTGTGATATTCCACACCTCTCACCACTCATTCCTGTGATATTCCACACCTTTCACCACTCATTACTGTGATATTACATACCTTTCACCACTCATTACTGTAATATTCCACACATCTTATTCCACACCTTTCACCACTCATTACTGTGATATTACATACCTTTCACCACTCATTACTGTAATATTCCACACATCTTATTCCACACCTTTCACCACTCATTACTGTACCACACATCTTATTCCACACCTTTTACCACTCATTACTGTGATATTCCACACCTCTCACCACTCATTACTGTAATATTCCACACATCTTATTCCACACCTTTCACCACTCATTACTGTAATATTCCACACATCTTATTCCACACCTTTCACCACTCATTACTGTGATATTCCACACCTCTCACCACTCATTACTGTAATATTCCACACATCTTATTCCACACCTTTCACCACTCATTACTGTGATATTCCACACCTTATTCCACACCTCTCACCACTCATTACTGTAATATTCCACACATCTTATTCCACACCTTTCACCACTCATTACTGTAATATTCCACACATCTTATTCACACACCACTCATTACTGTAATATTCCACACATCTTATTCCACACCTTTCACACTCATTACTGTGATATTCCACACCTCTCACCACTCATTACTGTGATATTCCACACCTCTCACCACTCATTACTGTGATATTCCACACCTCTCACCACTCATTACTGTGATATTCCACACCTTTCACCACTCATTACTGTGATATTCCACACACCACTCTTACTGTGATATTCCACACCTCTCACCACTCATTACTGTGATATTCCACACCTCTCACCACTCATTACTGTGATATTCCACACCTCTCACCACTCATTACTGTGATATTCCACACCTTTCACCACTCATTACTGTGATATTCCACACCTCTCACCACTCATTACTGTAATATTCCACACATCTTATTCCACACCTTTCACCACTCATTACTGTGATATTCCACACCTCTCACCACTCATTACTGTGATATTCCACACCTCTCACCACTCATTACTGTGATATTCCACACCTTTCACCACTCATTACTGTGATATTCCACACCTTTCACCACTCATTACTGTGATATTCCACACCTTCACCACTCATTACTGTGATATTCCACACCTCTCACCACTCATTACTGTGATATTCCACACCTATCACCACTCATTACTGTGATATTCCACACCTCTCACCACTCATTACTGTGATATTCCACACCTTCACCACTCATTACTGTGATATTCCACACCTTTCACCACTCATTACTGTGATATTCCACACCTCTCACCACTCATTACTGTGATATTCCACACCTCTCACCACTCATTACTGTAATATTCCACACCTCTCACCACTCATTACTGTAATATTCCACACATCTCATTCCACACCTTTCACCACTCATTACTGTGATATTCCACACATCTTATTCCACACCTTTCACCACTCATTACTGTAATATTCACATCTCTCACCACTCATTTCTGTGATATTCCACACCTTTCACCACTCATTACTGTGATATTCCACACCTCTCACCACTCATTACACCTCTCACCACTCATTACTGTGATATTCCACACCTCTCACCACTCATTACTGTGATATTCCACACCTCTCACCAATCATTACTGTGATATTCCACACCTCTCACCACTCATTACTGTGATATTCCACACCTCTTATTCCACACCTCTCACCACTCATTCCTGTGATATTCCACACCTTTCACCACTCATTACTGTAATATTCCACACATCTTATTGCACACCTTTCACCACTCATTACTGTAATATTCCACACATCTTATTCCACACCTTTCACCACTCATGACTGTGATATTACATACCTTTCACCACTCATGACTGTGATATTACATACCTTTCACCACTCATTACTGTAATATTCCAGACATCTTATTCCACACCTTTCCCACTCATTACTGTAATATTAAATACCTTTCACCACTCATTACTGTAATATTCCACACATCTTATTCCACACCTTTCACCACTCATGACTGTGATATTACATACCTTTCACCACTCATTACTGTGATATTCCACACATCTTATTCCACACCTTTCACCACTCATTACTGTAATATTACATACCTTTCACCACTCATTACTGTGATATTCCACACATCTTATTCCACACCTTTCACCACTCATGACTGTGATATTACATACCTTTCACCACTCATTACTGTAATATTCCACACATCTTATTCCACACCTCTCACCACTCATTACTGTGATATTCCACACCTTTCACCACTCATGACTGTGATATTACAAACCTTTCACCACTCATTACTGTAATATTCCACACATCTTATTCCACACCTTTCACCACTCATGACTGTGATATTACATACCTTTCACCACTCATTACTGTAATATTCCACACATCTTATTCCACACCTCTCACCACTCATTACTGTGATATTCCACACCTTTCACCACTCATTACTGTAATATTCCACACATCTTATTCCACACCTTTCACCACTCATTACTGTGATATTCCACACCTCTCACCACTCATTACTGTAATATTCCACACATATTATTCCACACCTTTCACCACTCATTACTGTAATATTCCACACATCTTATTCCACACCTTTCACCACTCATTACTGTAATATTCCACACATCTTATTCCACACCTTTCACCACTCATTACTGTAATATTCCACACATTTTTTCCACACCTTTCACCACTCATTACTGTAATATTCCACACATCTTATTCCACACCTTTCACCACTCATTACTGTGATATTCCACACCTCTCACCACTCATTACTGTGATATTCCACACCTCTCACCACTCATTACTGTGATATTCCACACCTTTCACCACTCATTACTGTGATATTCCACACCTTTCACCACTCATTAGTGTGATATTCCACACCTCTCACCACTCATTACTGTGATATTCCACACCTCTCACCACTCATTACTGTGATATTCCACACCTCTCACCACTCATTACTGTGATATTCCACACCTCTCACCACTCATTACTGTGATATTCCACACCTTTCACCACTCATTACTGTGATATTCCACACCTCTCACCACTCATTTCTGTGATATTCCATTTACATTACATTTACATTACATTTAAGTCATTTAGCATATTCCATACCTTTCACCACTCATTACTGTGATATTCCACACCTTTCACCACTCATTACACCTCTCACCACTCATTACTGTAATATTCCACACATCTCATTCCACACCTTTCACCACTCATTACTGTGATATTCCACACATCTTATTCCACACCTTTCACCACTCATTACTGTAATATTCACATCTCTCACCACTCATTTCTGTGATATTCCATACCTTTCACCACTCATTACTGTGATATTCCACACCTCTCACCACTCATTACACCTCTCACCACTCATTACTGTGATATTCCACACCTCTCACCATTACTGTGATATTCCACACCTCTCACCAATCATTACTGTGATATTCCACACCTCTCACCACTCATTACTGTGATATTCCACACCTCTTATTCCACACCTCTCACCACTCATTCCTGTGATATTCCACACCTTTCACCACTCATTACTGTAATATTCCACACATCTTATTCCACACCTTTCACCACTCATTACTGTAATATTCCACACATCTTATTCCACACCTTTCACCACTCATGACTGTGATATTACATACCTTTCACCACTCATGACTGTGATATTACATACCTTTCACCACTCATTACTGTAATATTCCAGACATCTTATTCCACACCTTTCCCACTCATGACTGTGATATTACATACCTTTCACCACTCATTACTGTGATATTCCACACATCTTATTCCACACCTTTCACCACTCATGACTGTGATATTACATACCTTTCACCACTCATTACTGTAATATTCCACACATCTTATTCCACACCTTTCACCACTCATTACTGTGATATTCCACACCTTTCACCACTCATGACTGTGATATTACATACCTTTCACCACTCATTACTGTAATATTCCACAGATCTTATTCCACACCTTTCACCACTCATGACTGTGATATTACATACCTTTCACCACTCATTACTGTAATATTCCACACATCTTATTCCACACCTCTCACCACTCATTACTGTGATATTCCACACCTTTCACCACTCATTACTGTAATATTCCACACATCTTATTCCACACCTTTCACCACTCATTACTGTGATATTCCACACCTCTCACCACTCATTACTGTAATATTCCACACATCTTATTCCACACCTTTCACCACTCATTACTGTAATATTCCACACATCTTATTCCACACCTCTCACCACTCATTACTGTAATATTCCACACATCTTATTCCACACCTTTCACCACTCATTACTGTAATATTCCACACATCTTATTCCACACCTTTCACCACTCATTACTGTAATATTCCACACCTCTCACCACTCATTACTGTGATATTCCACACCTTTCACCACTCATTACTGTGATATTCCACACCTCTCACCACTCATTACTGTGATATTCCACACCTCTCACCACTCATTACTGTGATATGCCACACCTCTCACCACTCATTACTGTGATATTCCACACCTCTCACCACTCATTACTGTGATATTCCACACCTCTCACCACTAATTACTGTGATATTCCACACCTTTCACCACTCATTACTGTAATATTCCACACATCTTATTCCACACCTTTCACCACTCATTACTGTGATATTCCACACCTCTCACCACTCATTACTGTGATATTCCACACCTTTCACCACTCATTACTGTGATATTCCACACCTTTCACCACTCATTACTGTGATATTCCACACCTTTCACCACTCATTACTGTGATATTCCACACCTCTCACCACTCATTACTGTGATATTCCACACCTCTCACCACTCATTACTGTGATATTCCACACCTCTCACCACTCATTACTGTGATATTCCACACCTCTCACCACTCATTACTGTGATATTCCACACCTCTCACCACTCATTACTGTGATATTCCACACCTTTCACCACTCATTACTGTGATATTCCACACCTCTCACCACTCATTACTGTGATATTCCACACCTCTCACCACTCATTACTGTAATATTCCACACCTCTCACCACTCATTACTGTAATATTCCACACATCTCATTCCACACCTCTCACCACTCATTACTGTGATATTCCACACATCTTATTCCACACCTTTCACCACTCATTACTGTAATATTCACATCTCTCACCACTCATTTCTGTGATATTCCATACCTTTCACCACTCATTACTGTGATATTCCACACCTCTCACCACTCATTACACCTCTCACCACTCATTACTGTGATATTCCACACCTCTCACCACTCATTCCTGTGATATTCCACACCTCTCACCAATCATTCCTGTGATATTCCACACCTCTCACCACTCATTACTGTAATATTCCACACATCTTATTCCACACCTCTCACCACTCATTCCTGTGATATTCCACACCTTTCACCACTCATTACTGTAATATTCCACACATCTTATTGCACACCTTTCACCACTCATTACTGTAATATTCCACACATCTTATTCCACACCTTTCACCACTCATGACTGTGATATTACATACCTTTCACCACTCATGACTGTGATATTACATACCTTTCACCACTCATTACTGTGATATTCACACCTCTCACCACTCATTACTGTGATATTCCACACCTCTCACCACTCATTACTGTGATATTCCACACCTCTCACCAATCATTACTGTGATATTCCACACCTCTCACCACTCATTACTGTGATATTCCACACCTCTTATTCCACACCTCTCACCACTCATTCCTGTGATATTCCACACCTTTCACCACTCATTACTGTAATATTCCACACATCTTATTCCACACCTTTCACCACTCATTACTGTAATATTCCACACATCTTATTCCACACCTTTCACCACTCATGACTGTGATATTACATACCTTTCACCACTCATGACTGTGATATTACATACCTTTCACCACTCATTACTGTAATATTCCAGACATCTTATTCCACACCTTTCCCACTCATTACTGTAATATTAAATACCTTTCACCACTCATTACTGTAATATTCCACACATCTTATTCCACACCTTTCACCACTCATGACTGTGATATTACATACCTTTCACCACTCATTACTGTGATATTCCACACATCTTATTCCACACCTTTCACCACTCATTACTGTGATATTACATACCTTTCACCACTCATTACTGTAATATTACATACCTTTCACCACTCATTACTGTGATATTCCACACATCTTATTCCACACCTTTCACCACTCATGACTGTGATATTACATACCTTTCACCACTCATTACTGTAATATTCCACACATCTTATTCCACACCTCTCACCACTCATTACTGTGATATTCCACACCTTTCACCACTCATGACTGTGATATTACATACCTTTCACCACTCATTACTGTAATATTCCACACATCTTATTCCACACCTTTCACCACTCATGACTGTGATATTACATACCTTTCACCACTCATTACTGTAATATTCCACACATCTTATTCCACACCTCTCACCACTCATTACTGTGATATTCCACACCTTTCACCACTCATTACTGTAATATTCCACACATCTTATTCCACACCTCTCACCACTCATTACTGTGATATTCCACACCTCTCACCACTCATTACTGTAATATTCCACACATATTATTCCACACCTTTCACCACTCATTACTGTAATATTCCACATCTTATTCCACACCTTCACCACTCATTACTGTAATATTCCACACATCTTATTCCACACCTTTCACCACTCATTACTGTAATATTCCACACATTTTTTCCACACCTTTCACCACTCATTACTGTAATATTCCACACATCTTATTCCACACCTTTCACCACTCATTACTGTGATATTCCACACCTCTCACCACTCATTACTGTGATATTCCACACCTCTCACCACTCATTACTGTGATATTCCACACCTTTCACCACTCATTACTGTGATATTCCACACCTTTCACCACTCATTAGTGTGATATTCCACACCTCTCACCACTCATTACTGTGATATTCCACACCTCTCACCACTCATTACTGTGATATTCCACACCTCTCACCACTCATTACTGTGATATTCCACACCTCTCACCACTCATTACTGTGATATTCCACACCTTTCACCACTCATTACTGTGATATTCCACACCTCTCACCACTCATTTCTGTGATATTCCATTACATTTACATTACATTTAAGTCCATATTCCATACCTTTCACCACTCATTACTGTGATATTCCACACCTCTCACCACTCATTACACCTCTCACCACTCATTACTGTAATATTCCACACATCTCATTCCACACCTTTCACCACTCATTACTGTGATATTCCACACATCTTATTCCACACCTTTCACCACTCATTACTGTAATATTCACATCTCTCACCACTCATTTCTGTGATATTCCATACCTTTCACCACTCATTACTGTGATATTCCACACCTCTCACCACTCATTACACCTCTCACCACTCATTACTGTGATATTCCACACCTCTCACCACTCATTACTGTGATATTCCACACCTCTCACCAATCATTACTGTGATATTCCACACCTCTCACCACTCATTACTGTGATATTCCACACCTCTTATTCCACACCTCTCACCACTCATTCCTGTGATATTCCACACCTTTCACCACTCATTACTGTAATATTCCACACATCTTATTCCACACCTTTCACCACTCATTACTGTAATATTCCACACATCTTATTCCACACCTTTCACCACTCATTACTGTAATATTCCACACATCTTATTCCACACCTTTCACCACTCATGACTGTGATATTACATACCTTTCACCACTCATTACTGTGATATTCCACACATCTTATTCCACACCTTTCACCACTCATGACTGTGATATTACATACCTTTCACCACTCATTACTGTAATATTCCAGACATCTTATTCCACACCTTTCCCACTCATGACTGTGATATTCCACACCTTTCACCACTCATGACTGTGATATTCCACATCTTATTCCTTTCACCACTCATTACTGTAATATTCCACACATCTTATTCCACACCTTTCACCACTCATTACTGTGATATTCCACACCTTATTCTCACCACTCATTACTGTATATTCCACACCTTTCACCACTCATGCCTGTGATATTCCACATACCACCTCTCACCACTCATTACTGTAATATTCCACACATCTTATTCCACACCTTTCACCACTCATTACTGTGATATTACATACCTTTCACCACTCATTACTGTAATATTCCACACATCTTATTCCACACCTTTCACCACTCATTACTGTGATATTACATACCTTTCACCACTCATTACTGTAATATTCCACACATCTTATTCCACACCTTTCACCACTCATTACTGTGATATTCCACACCTCTCACCACTCATTACTGTAATATTCCACACATCTTATTCCACACCTCTCACCACTCATTACTGTAATATTCCACACATCTTATTCCACACTTCTCACCACTCATTACTGTAATATTCCACACATCTTATTCCACACCTTTCACCACTCATTACTGTGATATTACATACCTTTCACCACTCATTACTGTAATATTCCACACATCTTATTCCACACCTTTCACCACTCATTACTGCGATATTCCACACCTCTCACCACTCATTACTGTAATATTCCACACATCTTATTCCACACCTCTCACCACTCATTACTGTGATATGGACTATTTTCTCAGATGTTATATTGCTCAGACTTCCACTTTACCTGGGGGATACACTAGTTCATCTTGAAGAGCTTTACCGGGAGAACAGAGTCCAACCTCCAACCCAGGAGCCATGACTGGCTAACAAGCACTGACGATAACACTATGGATCTCAACCAAATGAAGATTCCTCCACTGAGCTCTCTATTGGCTGCTGGGATGGTGTGCTGGCACAGAGCACATCTAAAGAGCAAACGGCCTACAGAAAAGAGAATGGCAGATTTTCTGTAAGCCTGTGGCATAGCAACGGACGAGAAACTGGAAGGTGGGAAGGGAAGGCAGGAGGGGGTTCTATGTTCCAGACACAGAACAACCATTTACATGAATCACATCGATAAAGACAACTACAATGCAAGGAGAGGTGGTGAGGATGGGATTATAGGAGACCAGAGGAGGACAGGACAATGGGGAGTTGAGGAGAAGCGGGACTGAAGGGGAGGGGAGACAGGAGAAAGAGGGGAAAGAGAAGGAACGAGGGTTAAGGCAAGGTGAGATGAGGACAGGACAATGGGGAGTTGAGGAGAAGCGGGACTGAAGGGGAGGGGAGACAGGAGAAAGAGGGGAAAGAGAAGGAATGAGGGTTAAGGCAAGGTGAGATGAGGACAGGACAATGGGGAGTTGAGGAGAAGCAGGACTGAAGGGGTGGGGAGACAGGAGAAAGAGGGGAAAGAGAAGGAACGAGGGTTAAGGCAAGGTGAGATGAGGACAGGACAATGGGGAGTTGAGGAGAAGCAGGACTGAAGGGGAGGGGAGACAGGAGAAAGAGGGGAAAGAGAAGGAACGAGGGTTAAGGCAAGGTGAGATGAGGACAGGACAATGGGGAGTTGAGGAGAAGCGGGACTGAAGGGGAGGGGAGACAGGAGAAAGAGGGGAAAGAGAAGGAACGAGGGTTAAGGCAAGGTGAGATGAGGACAGGACAATGGGGAGTTGAGGAGAAGCGGGACTGAAGGGGAGGGGAGACAGGAGAAAGAGGGGAAAGAGAAGGAACGAGGGTTAAGGCAAGGTGAGATGAGGACAGGACAATGGGGAGTTGAGGAGAAGCGGGACTGAAGGGGAGGGGAGACAGGAGAAAGAGGGGAAAGAGAAGGAACGAGGGTTAAGGCAAGGTGAGATGAGGACAGGACAATGGGGAGTTGAGGAGAAGCTGGACTGAAGGGGAGGGGAGACAGGAGAAAGAGGGGAAAGAGAAGGAACGAGGGTTAAGGCAAGGTGAGATGAGGACAGGACAATGGGGAGTTGAGGAGAAGCAGGACTGAAGGGGAGGGGAGACAGGAGAAAGAGGGGAAAGAGAAGGAACGAGGGTTAAGGCAAGACGAGATGAGGACAGGACAATGGGGAGTTGAGGAGAAGCAGGACTGAAGGGGAGGGGAGACAGGAGAAAGAGGGGAAAGAGAAGGAACGAGGGTTAAGGCAAGGTGAGATGAGGACAGGACAATGGGGAGTTGAGGAGAAGCAGGACTGAAGGGGAGGGGAGACAGGAGAAAGAGGGGAAAGAGAAGGAACGAGGGTTAAGGCAAGGTGAGATGAGGACAGGACAATGGGGAGTTGAGGAGAAGCAGGACTGAAGGGGAGGGGAGACAGGAGAAAGAGGGGAAAGAGAAGGAACGAGGGTTAAGGCAAGGTGAGATGAGGACAGGACAATGGGGAGTTGAGGAGAAGCAGGACTGAAGGGGAGGGGAGACAGGAGAAAGAGGGGAAAGAGAAGGAACGAGGGTTAAGGCAAGGTGAGATGAGGACAGGACAATGGGGAGTTGAGGAGAAGCAGGACTGAAGGGGAGGGGAGACAGGAGAAAGAGGGGAAAGAGAAGGAACGAGGGTTAAGGCAAGGTGAGATGAGGACAGGACAATGGGGAGTTGAGGAGAAGCGGGACTGAAGGGGAGGGGAGACAGGAGAAAGAGGGGAAAGAGAAGGAACGAGGGTTAAGGCAAGGTGAGATGAGGACAGGACAATGGGGAGTTGAGGAGAAGCGGGACTGAAGGGGAGGGGAGACAGGAGAAAGAGGGGAAAGAGAAGGAACGAGGGTTAAGGCAAGACGAGATGAGGACAGGACAATGGGGAGTTGAGGAGAAGCAGGACTGAAGGGGAGGGGAGACAGGAGAAAGAGGGGAAAGAGAAGGAACGAGGGTTAAGGCAAGGTGAGATGAGGACAGGACAATGGGGAGTTGAGGAGAAGCAGGACTGAAGGGGAGGGGAGACAGGAGAAAGAGGGGAAAGAGAAGGAACGAGGGTTAAGGCAAGGTGAGATGAGGACAGGGCAATGGGGAGTTGAGGAGAAGCGGGACTCTCAGGGGAGGGGAGACAGGAGAAAGAGGGGAAAGAGAAGGAACGAGGGTTAAGGCAAGGTGAGATGAGGACAGGGCAATGGGGAGTTGAGGAGAAGCGGGACTCTCAGGGGAGGGGAGACAGGAGAAAGAGGGGAAAGAGAAGGAACGAGGGTTAAGGCAAGGGGAGATGAGGACAGGGGAGGAGAATACAGGAGATGTGGGGAGAGGGAAGACGTGGAGAGGGGGGACAAGACGAGATGGGGGAACAGCATTGCCCCACACAGAGACCCAGCCTGAGATCATCTTCCTCTCTGTAGAAGATAAGGCTTTAGGCTGGGCACCACTGCCTGCACACATTACAGGTAATACAGCACTCTGTGTCCCACTGAAAAACAAGCTGCACACGGACCATTCTTTTTGTTATTTGGGGCCAATTTAGCAAGCTGTGCTCCGTGGGATCACTTTCCTTGTGATGCTCCCATCCATCTGAAATAGAAATAGACGAAAGAAAGAAAGAAAGAAAGAAAGAAAGGTTGACGATCAGCATCTAACATGCAGTGAAAATCCCTCCCGGGGTGCAGAGAGAGGTGCATAACTTTGAATTAAAATGCTTCATGAGATCTACTGCAGTATTAATGGGAGCATTATGTAAATGCTCAGATAATTACTGTCTTTAAGAATGCATTAGCTGATCTGGAGTCAGTTGGTAAAGTGACAGTATGCTGTTATAGAGACAGTACTTAGTTATTAGGGGCACTGAGTGGCATGATGCTAGAAGTGAGTTATGGAGTTTGAGCTGAGTTCCACACAGTCTCTGGAACAGTGTCTGTATGAGAGAGACAAGGGCAGCGGTGGTTAAGTCAGGGAAACGTGTCCTAAAATAGACCTTGTAAAGGTTGGGATGTGATGAGGTTAGGTAAGGGGAAGGTAGACAAAATCATTTAAAAAACTAGGATTGAAAAAAACAAATGATTGAACTCAAGCAACTGAAGCGCCCATTGATTTGATTTGATTTGATTTATACAAAATGCTTTGAATTGAACTGTTTCTGCCACTTTCTGACCACGGAGTAATTCATTTACAGCCACGCCGACCTCTTAGAAAAGCACTTAGCTGGACATGCAATCAACGTCGAAAACACCTCTGTCAGAGGCAGCTCACTATTAGGTCAATAAGGGCTAAAGGTGAGTATGGGCAGAGGGACAGAGGAGTGGAGTGATGAGGAATAGAGGAGTGGAGTGATGAGGGACAGAGGAGTGTTGATGAGGGATAGAGGAGTGATGAGGTATAGAGGAGTGATGAGGGATGGAGGAGTGGAGTGATGAGGAATAGAGGAGTGGAGTGATGAGGGACAGAGGAGTGGTGATGAGGGATAGAGGAGTGATGAGGTATAGAGGAGTGATGAGGTATAGAGGAGTGATGAGGGATGGAGGAGTGGAGTGATGAGGAATAGAGGAGTGGAGTGATGAGGGACAGAGGAGTGGTGATGAGGTATGGAGGAGTGATGAGGGATGGAGGAGTGGAGTGATGAGGGACAGAGGAGTGGAGTGATGAGGGATAGAGGAGTGATGAGGGATAGAGGAGTGATGAGGGATAGAGGAGTGGAGTGATGAGGGATAGAGGAGTGATGAGGGATAGAGGAGTGGAGTGATGAGGGATAGAGGAGTGGAGTGATGAGGGACAGAGGAGTGGTGATGAGGTATAGAGGAGTGATGAGGGATGGAGGAGTGGAGTGATGAGGGATAGAGGAGTGGAGTGATGAGGGATAGAGGAGTGATGAGGGATAGAGGGAGTGGAGGGATAGATGAGATAGAGGAGTGGAGTGCTGAGGGATAGAGGAGTGGAGTGATGGGGGATAGAGGAGGGAGTGATGAGGGATAGAGGAGGGAGTGGAGTGATGAGGATAGAGGAGTGATAAGGGATAGAGGAGGGAGGATGAGGGATAGAGGAGTGATGAGGTATAGAGGAGTGGAGTGAGGATGAGGATGGAGGAGTGGAGTGATGGGGGATGGAGGAGGGAGTGATGAGGGATAGAGGAGTGGAGTGATGAGGGTTAGAGGAGTGATGAGGTATAGAGGAGTGATGAGGGATAGAGGAGGGAGGATGAGGGATAGAGGAGTGGAGTGATGAGGGATAGAGGAGTGGAGGATGAGGGGATAGAGGAGGGAGTGATGAGGGATGGAGGAGGGAGGAGTGATGAGGGATAGAGGAGAGGGATGATGAGGTATAGAGGAGTGGAGTGATGAGGATGAGGATGGAGGAGGAGTGGAGTGATGAGGGATAGAGGAGTGGAGTGATGAGGGATAGAGGAGTGATGAGGTATAGAGGAGTGGAGTGATGAGGGATAGAGGAGTGGAGTGCTGAGGGATAGAGGAGTGGAGTGATGGGGGATAGAGGAGTGGAGTGATGAGGGATAGAGGAGTGGAGTGATGAGGGATAGAGGAGTGATAAGGGATAGAGGAGTGGAGTGATGAGGGATAGAGGAGTGATGAGGTATAGAGGAGTGGAGTGATGAGGGATGGAGGAGTGGAGTGATGGGGGATGGAGGAGTGGAGTGATGAGGGATAGAGGAGTGGAGTGATGAGGGTTAGAGGAGTGATGAGGTATAGAGGAGTGATGAGGGATAGAGGAGTGGAGTGATGAGGGATAGAGGAGTGGAGTGATGAGGGATAGAGGAGTGGAGTGATGAGGGATAGAGGAGTGGAGTGATGAGGGATGGAGGAGTGGAGTGATGAGGGATAGAGGAGTGATGAGGTATAGAGGAGTGGAGTGATGAGGGATGGAGGAGTGGAGTGATGAAGGATGGAGGAGTGGAGTGATGAGGGATAGAGGAGTGATGAGGTATAGAGGAGTGATGAGGGATAGAGGAGTGGAGTGATGTGGGATAGAGGAGTGGAGTGATGTGGGATAGAGGAGTGGAGTGATGAGGGATAGAGGAGTGGAGTGATGAGGGATAGAGGAGTGGAGTGATGAGGGATAGAGGAGTGGAGTGATGAGGGATAGAGGAGTGGAGTGATGAGGGATGGAGGAGTGGAGTGATGAGGGATAGAGGAGTGATGAGGTATAGAGGAGTGGAGTGATGAGGGATGGAGGAGTGGAGTGATGAAGGATGGAGGAGTGGAGTGATGAGGGATAGAGGAGTGATGAGGGATAGAGGAGTGGAGTGATGTGGGATAGAGGAGTGGAGTGATGAGGGATAGAGGAGTGGAGTGATGAGGGATAGAGGAGTGGAGTGATGAGGGATAGAGGAGTGGAGTGATGAGGGATAGAGGAGTGATGAGGTATAGAGGAGTGGAGTGATGAGGGATGGAGGAGTGGAGTGATGAAGGATGGAGGAGTGGAGTGATGAGGGATAGAGGAGGGAGTGATGAGGGATAGAGGAGTGGAGTGATGTGGGATAGAGGAGTGGAGTGATGAGGGATAGAGGAGTGGAGTGATGAGGGATGGAGGAGTGGAGTGATGAGGGATAGAGGAGTGCAGTGATGAGGGATAGAGGACTGATGAGGGATAGAGGAGTGGAGTGATGGGGGATGGAGGAGTGGAGTGATTAGGGATAGAGGAGTGATGAGGGATAGAGGAGTGATGAGGGATAGAGGAGTGGAGTGATGAGGGATAGAGGAGTGGAGTGATGAGGGATGGAGGAGTGGAGTGATAAAGGGGTGGAGTGATGGAGGGATAGAGGGATGAAGTGATGGAGGGATAAAGGGGTGGAGTGATGGAGGGATGGAGTGATGGAGTGTTGAAGGGAAGGAATGATGGAGGGATAAAGGGGTGGGAGTGATGGAGAGATAGAGGGGTGGAGTGATGGAGTGATAAAGGGGTGGAGTGATGGAGGGATAGAGGGGTGGAGTGATGGAGGGATAAAGGGTTGGAGTGATGGAGGGATAGAGGGGTGGAGGGATGGAGTGATAAAGGGGTGGAGTGATGGAGGGATAGAGGGGTGGAGTGATAAAGGGGTGGAGTGATGGAGGGATAGAGGGGAGAAGTGATGGAGTGATAAAGGGGTGTAGTGATGGAGTGATAAAGGGGTGGAGTGATGGAGTGATAGAGGGGTGGAGTGATAAAGGGGTGGAGTGATGGAGTGATGAAGGATAAAGGAGGTTATGGAAAGTGGACTATTACCTCTACCCTGGGAAAGAGAGGGAGAAAGAGAGTTAGAGATTCCGTACAACATTTTATTAAACTGCAAATAAGTTTACAGCTCTCACTTAGTCAGTGTCACTCACACAGTCTCTCTCTATGTCTTTCTCTCACTTGCACGGCAGGCTGCTCACTCACTCAGGTTGTCAAGGTCTCACTCAATCTATCATTCATACTTTCAGGACAGGTTATATGTCTACAGTTGATCAGGACAGGTAAAATGTCTACAGTTGATCAGGACAGGTTGAATGTCTACAGTTGATCAGGACAGGTTATATGTCTACAGTTGATCAGGACAGGTTATATGTCTACAGTTGATCAGAACAGAACATGTCTACAGTTGATCAGGACAGGTTATATGTCTACAGTTGATCAGAACAGGTTATATGTCTACAGTTGATCAGAACAGGTTATATGTCTACAGTTGATCAGGACAGGTTATATGTCTACAGTTGATCAGAACAGGTTATATGTCTACAGTTGATCAGAACAGGTTATATGTCTACAGTTGATCAGAACAGAACATGTCTACAGTTGATCAGAACAGGTTATATGTCTACAGTTGATCAGAACAGGTAATATGTGTACAATTGATCAGAACAGGTTATATGTCTACAGTTGATCAGAACAGAACATGTCTACAGTTGATCAGAACAGGTTATATGTCTACAGTTGATCAGAACAGGTTATATGTCTACAGTTGATCAGAACAGGTAATATGTGTACAGTTGATCAGAACAGGTTATATGTCTACAGTTGATCAGGACAGGTTATATGTCTACAGTTGATCAGAACAGAACATGTCTACAGTTGATCAGAACAGGTTATATGTCTACAGTTGATCAGAACAGAACATGTCTACAGTTGATCAGAACAGGTTATATGTCTACAGTTGATCAGAACAGGTTATATGTCTACAGTTGATCAGAACAGGTTATATGTCTACAGTTGATCAGAACAGGTTATATGTCTACAGTTGATCAGAACAGAACATGTCTACAGTTGATCAGGACAGGTTATATGTCTACAGTTGATCAGGACAGGTTATATGTCTACAGTTGATCAGAACAGGTTATATGTGTACAGTTGATCAGAACAGGTTATATGTCTACAGTTGATCAGAACAGGTTATATGTCTACAGTTGATCAGAACAGGTTATATGTGTACAGTTGATCAGAACAGAACATGTCTACAGTTGATCAGAACAGGTTATATGTCTACAGTTGATCAGGACAGGTTATATGTCTACAGTTGATCAGGACAGGTTATATGTCTACAGTTGATCAGAACAGAACATGTCTACAGTTGATCAGGACAGGTTATATGTCTACAGTTGATCAGGACAGGTTATATGTCTACAGTTGATCAGGACAGGTTATATGTGTACAGTTGAATAGAACAGGTTATATGTCTACAGTTGATCAGGACAGGTTATATGTGTACAGTTGAATAGAACAGGTTATATGTCTACAGTTGATCAGGACAGAATATATGTCTACAGTTGATCAGGACAGGTTATATGTCTACAGTTGATCAGGACAGGTTATATGTCTACAGTTGATCAGGACAGGTTATATGTGTACAGTTGATCAGAACAGGTTATATGTCTACAGTTGATCAGAACAGGTTATATGTCTACAGTTGATCAGGACAGGTTATATGTCTACAGTTGATCAGAACAGGTAATATGTGTACAGTTGATCAGAACAGGTTATATGTCTACAGTTGATCAGAACAGAACATGTCTACAGTTGATCAGGACAGGTTATATGTCTACAGTTGATCAGAACAGAACATGTCTACAGTTGATCAGGACAGGTTATATGTCTACAGTTGATCAGCACAGGTAATATGTGTACAGTTGATCAGGACAGGTTATATGTGTACAGTTTAATAGAACAGGTTATATGTCTACAGTTGATCAGAACAGAATATATGTCTACAGTTGATCAGGACAGGTTATATGTCTACAGTTGATCAGAACAGGTTATATGTCTACAGTTGATCAGGACAGGTTATATGTCTACAGTTGATCAGGACAGGTTATATGTCTACAGTTGATCAGAACAGAACATGTCTACAGTTGATCAGGACAGGTTATATGTCTACAGTTGATCAGAACAGGTTATATGTCTACAGTTGATCAGGACAGGTTATATGTCTACAGTTGATCAGGACAGGTTATATGTCTACAGTTGATCAGAACAGGTAATATGTCTACAGTTGATCAGAACAGGTTATATGTCTACAGTTGATCAGAACAGAACATGTCTGCAGTTGATCAGAACAGGTTATATGTCTACAGTTGATCAGAACAGGTAATATGTGTACAATTGATCAGAACAGGTTATATGTCTACAGTTGATCAGAACAGAACATGTCTGCAGTTGATCAGAACAGGTTATATGTCTACAGTTGATCAGAACAGGTCATATGTCTACAGTTGATCAGAACAGGTAATATGTGTACAATTGATCAGAACAGGTTATATGTCTACAGTTGATCAGAACAGAACATGTCTACAGTTGATCAGAACAGGTTATATGTCTACAGTTGATCAGAACAGAACATGTCTACAGTTGATCAGAACAGGTTATATGTCTACAGTTGATCAGAACAGGTTATATGTCTACAGTTGATCAGAACAGGTTATATGTCTACAGTTGATCAGAACAGGTTATATGTCTACAGTTGATCAGAACAGGAAATATGTCTACAGTTGATCAGGACAGGTTATATGTCTACAGTTGATCAGGACAGGTTATATGTCTACAGTTGATCAGAACAGGTTATATGTGTACAGTTGATCAGAACAGGTTATATGTCTACAGTTGATCAGGACAGGTTATATGTCTACAGTTGATCAGAACAGGTTATATGTGTACAGTTGATCAGAACAGAACATGTCTACAGTTGATCAGAACAGGTTATATGTCTACAGTTGATCAGGACAGGTTATATGTCTACAGTTGATCAGGACAGGTTATATGTCTACAGTTGATCAGAACAGAACATGTCTACAGTTGATCAGAACAGGTTATATGTCTACAGTTGATCAGGACAGGTTATATGTCTACAGTTGATCAGGACAGGTAATATGATGTACAGTTGAATAGAACAGGTTATATGTCTACAGTTGATCAGGACAGGTTATATGTCTACAGTTGAATAGAACAGGTTATATGTCTACAGTTGATCAGGACAGAATATATGTCTACAGTTGATCAGGACAGGTTATATGTCTACAGTTGATCAGAACAGGTTATATGTCTACAGTTGATCAGGACAGGTTATATGTGTACAGTTGAATAGAACAGGTTATATGTCTACAGTTGATCAGGACAGGTTATATGTCTACAGTTGATCAGGACAGGTTATATGTCTACAGTTGATCAGGACAGGTTATATGTGTACAGTTGATCAGAACAGGTTATATGTCTACAGTTGATCAGAACAGAACATGTCTACAGTTGATCAGGACAGGTTATATGTCTACAGTTGATCAGAACAGAACATGTCTACAGTTGATCAGGACAGGTTATATGTCTACAGTTGATCAGGACAGGTTATATGTGTACAGTTGATCAGAACAGGTTATATGTGTACAGTTGATCAGAACAGGTTATATGTCTACAGTTGATCAGAACAGGTTATATGTCTACAGTTGATCAGAACAGGTTATATGTCTACAGTTGATCAGAACAGGTAATATGTCTACAGTTGATCAGGACAGGTTATATGTCTACAGTTGATCAGAACAGAACATGTCTACAGTTGATCAGAACAGGTTATATGTCTACAGTTGATCAGAACAGAACATGTCTACAGTTGATCAGAACAGGTTATATGTCTACAGTTGATCAGAACAGAACATGTCTACAGTTGATCAGAACAGGTAATATGTGTACAGTTGATCAGAACAGAACATGTCTACAGTTGATCAGAACAGGTTATATGTCTACAGTTGATCAGAACAGAACATGTCTACAGTTGATCAGAACAGGTAATATGTCTACAGTTGATCAGAACAGAACATGTCTACAGTTGATCAGAACAGGTTATATGTCTACAGTTGATCAGAACAGAACATGTCTACAGTTGATCAGAACAGGTTATATGTGTACAGTTGATCAGAACAGAACATGTCTACAGTTGATCAGAACAGAACATGTCTACAGTTGATCAGGACAGGTTATATGTCTACAGTTGATCAGAACAGGTTATATGTCTACAGTTGATCAGAACAGAACATGTCTACAGTTGATCAGAACAGGTTATATGTCTACAGTTGATCAGAACAGGTTATATGTCTACAGTTGATCAGAACAGGTTATATGTCTACAGTTGATCAGAACAGGTTATATGTCTACAGTTGATCAGGACAGGTTATATGTCTACAGTTGATCAGAACAGAACATGTCTACAGTTGATCAGAACAGGTTATATGTGTACAGTTGATCAGAACAGAACATGTCTACAGTTGATCAGAACAGGTTATATGTCTACAGTTGATCAGAACAGAACATGTCTACAGTTGATCAGAACAGGTTATATGTCTACAGTTGATCAGAACAGAACATGTCTACAGTTGATCAGAACAGGTTATATGTCTACAGTTGATCAGAACAGAACATGTCTACAGTTGATCAGAACAGGTTATATGTCTACAGTTGATCAGGACAGGTTATATGTCTACAGTTGATCAGAACAGAACATGTCTACAGTTGATCAGAACAGGTTATATGTCTACAGTTGATCAGAACAGGTTATATGTCTACAGTTGATCAGAACAGAACATGTCTACAGTTGATCAGGACAGGTTATATGTCTACAGTTGATCAGAACAGAACATGTCTACAGTTGATCAGAACAGGTTATATGTCTACAGTTGATCAGAACAGGTTATATGTCTACAGTTGATCAGAACAGAACATGTCTACAGTTGATCAGAACAGGTTATATGTCTACAGTTGATCAGAACAGAACATGTCTACAGTTGATCAGAACAGAACATGTCTACAGTTGATCAGAACAGGTTATATGTCTACAGTTGATCAGAACAGAACATGTCTACAGTTGATCAGAACAGGTTATATGTCTACAGTTGATCAGAACAGAACATGTCTACAGTTGATCAGAACAGGTTATATGTCTACAGTTGATCAGAACAGGTTATATGTCTACAGTTGATCAGAACAGGTTATATGTCTACAGTTGATCAGAACAGGTTATATGTCTACAGTTGATCAGGACAGGTAATATGTGTACAGTTGATCAGGACAGGTTATATGTGTACAGTTGATCAGAACAGAACATGTCTACAGTTGATCAGAACAGGTTATATGTCTACAGTTGATCAGAACAGGTTGTATGTCAACAGTTGATCAGAACAGAACATGTCTACAGTTGATCAGGACAGGTAATATGTCAACAGTTGATCAGAACAGAACATGTCTACAGTTGATCAGGACATAATATATGTCTACAGTTTATCAGAACAGGTTATATGTCAACAGTTGATCAGAACAGAACATGTCTATTGATCAGGACAGGTAATATGTCAACAGTTGATCAGAACAGAACATGTCTACAGTTGATCAGAACAGGTTATATGTCTACAGTTGATCAGAACAGGTTATATGTCTACAGTTGATCAGAACAGGTTATATGTCTACAGTTGATCAGAACAGGTTATATGTCTACAGTTGATCAGAACAGAACATGTCTACAGTTGATCAGAACAGGTTATATGTCTACAGTTGATCAGAACAGAACATGTCTACAGTTGATCAGGACAGGTTATATGTCTACAGTTGATCAGAACAGAACATGTCTACAGTTGATCAGAACAGGTTATATGTCTACAGTTGATCAGAACAGAACATGTCTACAGTTGATCAGGACAGGTTATATGTCTACAGTTGATCAGAACAGAACATGTCTACAGTTGATCAGAACAGGACATGTCTACAGTTGATCAGGACAGGTTATATGTCTACAGTTGATCAGAACAGAACATGTCTACAGTTGATCAGAACAGGTTATATGTCTACAGTTGAATATAACAGGTAATATGTGTACAGTTGATCAGGACAGGTTATATGTCTACAGTTGATCAGAACAGAACATGTCTACAGTTGATCAGAACAGGTTATATGTCTACAGTTGATCAGAACAGAACATGTCTACAGTTGATCAGAACAGGTTATATGTCTACAGTTGATCAGAACAGGTTATATGTCTACAGTTGATCAGAACAGGTTATATGTCTACAGTTGATCAGAACAGAACATGTCTACAGTTGATCAGAACAGGTTATATGTCTACAGTTGATCAGAACAGGTTATATGTGTACAGTTGATCAGAACAGGTTATATGTCTACAGTTGATCAGAACAGGTTATATGTCTACAGTTGATCAGAACAGGTTATATGTCTACAGTTGATCAGAACAGGTTATATGTCTACAGTTGATCAGAACAGAACATGTCTACAGTTGATCAGAACAGGTTATATGTCTACAGTTGATCAGAACAGAACATGTCTACAGTTGATCAGAACAGGTTATATGTCTACAGTTGATCAGAACAGGTTATATGTCTACAGTTGATCAGAACAGGTTATATGTCTACAGTTGATCAGAACAGGTTATATGTCTACAGTTGATCAGAACAGGTTATATGTCTACAGTTGATCAGAACAGGTTATATGTCTACAGTTGATCAGGACAGGTAATATGTCTACAGTTGATCAGAACAGAACATGTGTACAGTTGATCAGAACAGGTAATATGTGTACAGTTGATCAGGACAGGTTGTATGTGTACAGTTGATCAGAACAGAACATGTCTACAGTTGATCAGAACAGGATATGTCTACAGTTGATCAGAACAGAACATGTCTACAGTTGATCAGAACAGGTTATATGTCTACAGTTGATCAGAACAGAACATGTCTACAGTTGATCAGAACAGGTTATATGTCTACAGTTGATCAGAACAGGTTATATGTCTACAGTTGATCAGGACAGGTTATATGTCTACAGTTGATCAGAACAGAACATGTCTACAGTTGATCAGGACAGGTTATATGTCTACAGTTGATCAGAACAGGTTATATGTCTACAGTTGATCAGGACAGAATATATGTCTACAGTTGATCAGGACAGGTTATATGTGTACAGTTGAATAGAACAGGTTATATGTCTACAGTTGATCAGGACAGAATATATGTCTACAGTTGATCAGGACAGGTTATATGTCTACAGTTGATCAGGACAGGTTATATGTCTACAGTTGATCAGGACAGGTTATATGTCTACAGTTGAATAGAACAGGTTATATGTCTACAGTTGATCAGGACAGGTTATATGTCTACAGTTGATCAGAACAGGTTATATGTCTACAGTTGATCAGAACAGGTAATATGTGTACAGTTGATCAGAACAGGTTATATGTCTACAGTTGATCAGAACAGAACATGTCTACAGTTGATCAGAACAGGTTATATGTCTACAGTTGATCAGAACAGAACATGTCTACAGTTGATCAGGACAGGTTATATGTCTACAGTTGATCAGGACAGGTTATATGTCTACAGTTGATCAGAACAGGTTATATGTCTACAGTTGATCAGGACAGAATATATGTCTACAGTTGATCAGGACAGGTTATATGTCTACAGTTGATCAGAACAGGTAATATGTCTACAGTTGATCAGAACAGGTTATATGTCTACAGTTGATCAGAACAGAACATGTCTACAGTTGATCAGAACAGGTTATATGTCTACAGAACAGAACATGTCTACAGTTGATCAGAACAGGTTATATGTCTACAGTTGATCAGAACAGAACATGTCTACATGATCAGAACAGGTAATATGTGTACAGTTGATCAG
This sequence comes from Oncorhynchus keta, assembly GCF_023373465.1. Lineage (NCBI taxonomy): Eukaryota > Metazoa > Chordata > Actinopteri > Salmoniformes > Salmonidae > Oncorhynchus > Oncorhynchus keta. Next base: position 101,549 of record NW_026277218.1, on the reverse strand, counting down.
AACAGAACATGTCTACAGTTGATCAGAACAGGTTATATGTCTACAGTTGATCAGAACAGAACATGTCTACAGTTGTTCAGGACAGGTTATATGTCTACAGTTGATCAGAACAGAACATGTCTACAGTTGATATGAACAGGTTATATGTCTACAGTTGATCAGAACAGAACATGTCTACAGTTGATATGAACAGGTTATATGTGTACAGTTGATCAGAACAGAACATGTCTACAGTTGATCAGAACAGAACATGTCTACAGTTTATCATTATATGTCTACAGTTGCTCAGAACAGGTTATATGTCTACAGTTGATCAGAACAGAACATGTCTACAGTTGATCAGAACAGGTTATATGTCTACAGTTGATCAGAACAGGTTATATGTCTACAGTTGATCAGAACAGGTTATATGTCTACAGTTGATCAGAACAGGTTATATGTCTACAGTTGATCAGAACAGGTTATATGTCTACAGTTGATCAGAACAGAACATGTCTACAGTTGATCAGAACAGGTTATATGTGTACAGTTGATCAGAACAGAACATGTCTACAGTTGATCAGAACAGGTTATATGTCTACAGTTGATCAGAACAGAACATGTCTACAGTTGATCAGAACAGGTTATATGTCTACAGTTGATCAGAACAGAACATGTCTACAGTTGATCAGAACAGGTTATATGTCTACAGTTGATCAGAACAGAACATGTCTACAGTTGATCAGAACAGGTTATATGTCTACAGTTGATCAGAACAGGTTATATGTGTACAGTTGATCAGAACAGAACATGTCTACAGTTGATCAGAACAGGTTATATGTCTACAGTTGATCAGAACAGGTTATATGTCTACAGTTGATCAGAACAGAACATGTCTACAGTTGATCAGAACAGGTTATATGTCTACAGTTGATCAGAACAGAACATGTCTACAGTTGATCAGAACAGGTTATATGTCTACAGTTGATCAGAACAGGTTATATGTCTACAGTTGATCAGAACAGAACATGTCTACAGTTGATCAGAACAGGTTATATGTCTACAGTTGATCAGAACAGAACATGTCTACAGTTGATCAGAACAGGTTATATGTCTACAGTTGATCAGAACAGAACATGTCTACAGTTGATCAGAACAGGTTATATGTCTACAGTTGATCAGAACAGAACATGTCTACAGTTGATCAGAACAGGTTATATGTCTACAGTTGATCAGAACAGGTTATATGTCTACAGTTGATCAGAACAGGTTATATGTCTACAGTTGATCAGGACAGGTTATATGTCTACAGTTGATCAGAACAGGTAATATGTGTACAATTGATCAGAACAGGTTATATGTGTACAGTTGATCAGAACAGAACATGTCTACAGTTGATCAGAACAGGTAATATGTCTACAGTTGATCAGAACAGGTTGTATGTCAACAGTTGATCAGAACAGAACATGTCTACAGTTGATCAGGACAGGTTATATGTCAACAGTTGATCAGAACAGAACATGTCTACAGTTGATCAGGACATAATATATGTCTACAGTTTATCAGAACAGGTTATATGTCTACAGTTGATCAGAACAGAACATGTCTACAGTTGATCAGAACAGGTAATATGTCTACAGTTGATCAGAACAGAACATGTCTACAGTTGATCAGAACAGGTTATATGTCTACAGTTGATCAGAACAGGTTATATGTCTACAGTTGATCAGAACAGGTTATATGTCTACAGTTGATCAGAACAGGTTATATGTCTACAGTTGATCAGAACAGAACATGTCTACAGTTGATCAGAACAGGTTATATGTCTACAGTTGATCAGAACAGAACATGTCTACAGTTGATCAGAACAGGTTATATGTCTACAGTTGATCAGAACAGAACATGTCTACAGTTGATCAGAACAGGTAATATGTGTACAGTTGATCAGAACAGAACATGTCTACAGTTGATCAGAACAGGTTATATGTCTACAGTTGATCAGAACAGAACATGTCTACAGTTGATCAGAACAGGTTATATGTGTACAGTTGATCAGGACAGGTTATATGTCTACAGTTGATCAGAACAGGTTATATGTCTACAGTTGATCAGAACAGGTTATATGTCTACAGTTGAATATAACAGGTAATATGTGTACAGTTGATCAGGACAGGTTATATGTCTACAGTTGATCAGAACAGAACATGTCTACAGTTGATCAGAACAGGTTATATGTCTACAGTTGATCAGAACAGAACATGTCTACAGTTGATCAGAACAGGTAATATGTGTACAGTTGATCAGAACAGAACATGTCTACAGTTGATCAGAACAGGTTATATGTCTACAGTTGATCAGAACAGAACATGTCTACAGTTGATCAGAACAGGTTATATGTCTACAGTTGATCAGAACAGGTTATATGTGTACAGTTGATCAGAACAGGTTATATGTCTACAGTTGATCAGAACAGGTTATATGTCAACAGTTGATCAGAACAGGTTATATGTCAACAGTTGATCAGAACAGGTTATATGTCTACAGTTGATCAGAACAGAACATGTCTACAGTTGATCAGAACAGGTTATATGTCTACAGTTGATCAGAACAGAACATGTCTACAGTTGATCAGAACAGGTTATATGTCTACAGTTGATCAGAACAGGTTATATGTCTACAGTTGATCAGAACAGGTTATATGTCTACAGTTGATCAGAACAGGTTATATGTCTACAGTTGATCAGAACAGGTTATATGTCTACAGTTGATCAGAACAGGTTATATGTCTACAGTTGATCAGAACAGGTTATATGTCTACAGTTGATCAGAACAGAACATGTCTACAGTTGATCAGAACAGGTTATATGTCTACAGTTGATCAGGACAGGTTATATGTGTACAGTTGATCAGAACAGAACATGTCTACAGTTGATCAGAACAGGTTATATGTCTACAGTTGATCAGAACAGAACATGTCTACAGTTGATCAGAACAGGTTATATGTGTACAGTTGATCAGAACAGAACATGTCTACAGTTGATCAGAACAGGTAATATGTCTACAGTTGATCAGAACAGGTTATATGTCTACAGTTGATCAGAACAGGTTATATGTCTACAGTTGATCAGAACAGGTTATATGTGTACAGTTGATCAGAACAGAACATGTCTACAGTTGATCAGAACAGGTTATATGTGTACAGTTGATCAGAACAGGTAATATGTCTACAGTTGATCAGAACAGAACATGTCTACAGTTGATCAGAACAGGTTATATGTGTACAGTTGATCAGAACAGAACATGTCTACAGTTGATCAGAACAGGTTATATGTCTACAGTTGATCAGAACAGGTAATATGTCTACAGTTGATCAGAACAGAACATGTCTACAGTTGATCAGAACAGGTTATATGTCTACAGTTGATCAGAACAGAACATGTCTACAGTTGATCAGAACAGGTTATATGTCTACAGTTGATCAGAACAGGTTATATGTCTACAGTTGATCAGAACAGGTTATATGTCTACAGTTGATCAGAACAGAACATGTCTACAGTTGATCAGAACAGGTTATATGTCTACAGTTGATCAGAACAGGTTATATGTCTACAGTTGATCAGAACAGAACATGTCTACAGTTGATCAGAACAGGTTATATGTCTACAGTTGATCAGAACAGGTTATATGTCTACAGTTGATCAGGACAGGTTATATGTCTACAGTTGATCAGAACAGGTTATATGTCTACAGTTGATCAGAACAGGTTATATGTCTACAGTTGATCAGGACAGGTTATATGTGTACAGTTGATCAGAACAGGTTATATGTCTACAGTTGATCAGAACAGAACATGTCTACAGTTGATCAGAACAGGTTATATGTCTACAGTTGATCAGAACAGGTTATATGTCTACAGTTGATCAGAACAGAACATGTCTACAGTTGATCAGAACAGAACATGTCTACAGTTGATCAGAACAGAACATGTCTACAGTTGATCAGAACAGAACATGTCTACAGTTGATCAGAACAGGTTATATGTCTACAGTTGATCAGAACAGAACATGTCTACAGTTGATCAGAACAGGTTATATGTCTACAGTTGATCAGAACAGGTTATATGTCTACAGTTGATCAGAACAGAACATGTCTACAGTTGATCAGAACAGAACATGTCTACAGTTGATCAGGACAGGTTATATGTCTACAGTTGATCAGAACAGAACATGTCTACAGTTGATCAGAACAGGTTATATGTCTACAGTTGATCAGAACAGGTTATATGTCTACAGTTGATCAGAACAGGTTATATGTCTACAGTTGATCAGAACAGGTTATATGTCTACAGTTGATCAGAACAGGTTATATGTCTACAGTTGATCAGAACAGGTTATATGTCTACAGTTGATCAGAACAGGTTATATGTCTACAGTTGATCAGAACAGGTTATATGTCTACAGTTGATCAGAACAGGTTATATGTCTACAGTTGATCAGAACAGGTTATATGTCTACAGTTGATCAGAACAGGTTATATGTCTACAGTTGATCAGGACAGGTTATATGTCTACAGTTGATCAGAACAGAACATGTCTACAGTTGATCAGAACAGAACATGTCTGCAGTTGATCAGAACAGGTTATATGTCTACAGTTGATCAGAACAGGTTATATGTGTACAGTTGATCAGGACAGGTTATATGTCTACAGTTGATCAGAACAGAACATGTCTACAGTTGATCAGAACAGAACATGTCTGCAGTTGATCAGAACAGGTTATATGTCTACAGTTGATCAGAACAGAACATGTCTGCAGTTGATCAGAACAGGTTATATGTCTACAGTTGATCAGAACAGGTAATATGTCTACAGTTGATCAGAACAGGTTATATGTGTACAGTTGATCAGAACAGGTAATATGTGTACAGTTGATCAGAACAGGTTATATGTCTACAGTTGATCAGAACAGAACATGTCTACAGTTGATCAGAACAGAACATGTCTACAGTTGATCAGAACAGGTTATATGTCTACAGTTGATCAGAACAGGTTATATGTGTACAGTTGATCAGAACAGGTTATATGTGTACAGTTGATCAGAACAGGTTATATGTCTACAGTTGATCAGAACAGAACATGTCTACAGTTGATCAGAACAGAACATGTGTACAGTTGATCAGAACAGGTTATATGTCTACAGTTGATCAGAACAGGTTATATGTCTACAGTTGATCAGGACAGGTTATATGTCTACAGTTGATCAGAACAGGTTATATGTCTACAGTTGATCAGAACAGAACATGTCTACAGTTGATCAGGACAGGTTATATGTCTACAGTTTATCAGGACAGGTTATATGTCTACAGTTGATCAGAACAGAACATGTCTACAGTTGATCAGGACAGGTTATATGTCTACAGTTGATCAGAACAGGTTATATGTCTACAGTTGATCAGAACAGGTTATATGTCTACAGTTGATCAGAACAGGTTATATGTCTACAGTTGATCAGAACAGGTTATATGTCTACAGTTGATCAGGACAGGTTATATGTCTACAGTTGATCAGAACAGGTTATATGTCTACAGTTGATCAGAACAGGTTATATGTCTACAGTTTATCAGGACAGGTTGTATGTGTACAGTTGATCAGGACAGGTTATATGTCAACAGTTGATCAGAACAGAACATGTCTACAGTTGATCAGAACAGAACATGTCTACAGTTGATCAGAACAGGTTATATGTCTACAGTTGATCAGAACAGGTTATATGTCTACAGTCAGAACAGGTTATATGTCTACAGTTGATCAGAACAGAACATGTCTACAGTTGATCAGAACAGGTTATATGTCTACAGTTGATCAGAACAGGTTATATGTCTACAGTTGATCAGAACAGGTTATATGTCTACAGTTGATCAGAACAGGTTATATGTCTACAGTTGATCAGAACAGGTTATATGTCTACAGTTTATCAGAACAGGTTACATGTCTACAGTTGATCAGAACAGGTTATATGTCTACAGTTGATCAGAACAGAACATGTCTACAGTTGATCAGAACAGGTAATATGTGTACAGTTGATCAGAACAGGTTATATGTCTACAGTTGATCAGAACAGAACATGTCTACAGTTGATCAGAACAGAACATGTCTACAGTTGATCAGAACAGAACATGTCTACAGTTGATCAGAACAGGTAATATGTCTACAGTTGATCAGAACAGGTTATATGTCTACAGTTGATCAGAACAGAACATGTCTACAGTTGATCAGAACAGGTTATATGTCTACAGTTGATCAGAACAGGTTATATGTCTACAGTTGATCAGAACAGAACATGTCTACAGTTGATCAGAACAGAACATGTCTACAGTTGATCAGAACAGGTTATATGTCTACAGTTGATCAGAACAGAACATGTCTACAGTTGATCAGAACAGAACATGTCTACAGTTGATCAGAACAGGTTATATGTCTACAGTTGATCAGAACAGGTTATATGTCTACAGTTGATCAGAACAGGTTATATGTCTACAGTTGATCAGAACAGGTTATATGTCTACAGTTGATCAGAACAGGTTATATGTCTACAGTTGATCAGGACAGGTTATATGTCTACAGTTGATCAGAACAGGTTATATGTCTACAGTTGATCAGAACAGGTTATATGTCTACAGTTGATCAGGACAGGTTATATGTCTACAGTTGATCAGGACAGGTTATATGTCTACAGTTGATCAGAACAGAACATGTCTACAGTTGATCAGAACAGGTTATATGTCTACAGTTGATCAGGACAGGTTGTATGTGTACAGTTGAAGGACAGGTTATATGTCAACAGTTGATCAGAACAGAACATGTCTACAGTTGATCAGAACAGAACATGTCTACAGTTGATCAGAACAGGTTATATGTCTACAGTTGATCAGAACAGGTTATATGTCTACAGTTGATCAGAACAGGTTATATGTCTACAGTTGATCAGAACAGGTTATATGTCTACAGTTTATCAGGACAGGTTGTATGTGTACAGTTGATCAGAACAGGTTATATGTGTACAGTTGATCAGAACAGGTTATATGTCTACAGTTGATCAGAACAGAACATGTCTACAGTTGATCAGAACAGAACATGTCTACAGTTGATCAGAACAGGTTATATGTCTACAGTTGATCAGAACAGGTTATATGTCTACAGTTGATCAGAACAGGTTATATGTCTACAGTTGATCAGAACAGGTTATATGTCTACAGTTGATCAGAACAGAACATGTCTACAGTTGATCAGAACAGAACATGTCTACAGTTGATCAGAACAGGTTATATGTCTACAGTTGATCAGAACAGGTTATATGTCTACAGTTGATCAGGACAGGTTATATGTCTACAGTTGATCAGAACAGGTTATATGTCTACAGTTGATCAGAACAGAACATGTCTACAGTTGATCAGGACAGGTTATATGTCTACAGTTTATCAGGACAGGTTATATGTCTACAGTTGATCAGAACAGAACATGTCTACAGTTGATCAGGACAGGTTATATGTCTACAGTTGATCAGAACAGGTTATATGTCTACAGTTGATCAGAACAGGTTATATGTCTACAGTTGATCAGAACAGGTTATATGTCTACAGTTGATCAGAACAGGTTATATGTCTACAGTTGATCAGGACAGGTTATATGTCTACAGTTGATCAGAACAGGTTATATGTCTACAGTTGATCAGAACAGGTTATATGTCTACAGTTTATCAGGACAGGTTGTATGTGTACAGTTGATCAGGACAGGTTATATGTCAACAGTTGATCAGAACAGAACATGTCTACAGTTGATCAGAACAGAACATGTCTACAGTTGATCAGAACAGGTTATATGTCTACAGTTGATCAGAACAGGTTATATGTCTACAGTTGATCAGAACAGGTTATATGTCTACAGTTGATCAGAACAGGTTATATGTCTACAGTTGATCAGAACAGGTTATATGTGTACAGTTGATCAGAACAGGTTATATGTCTACAGTTGATCAGAACAGAACATGTCTACAGTTGATCAGAACAGAACATGTCTGCAGTTGATCAGAACAGGTTATATGTCTACAGTTGATCAGAACAGAACATGTCTACAGTTGATCAGAACAGGTTATATGTCTACAGTTGATCAGAACAGGTAATATGTGTACAGTTGATCAGAACAGGTTATATGTGTACAGTTGATCAGAACAGAACATGTCTACAGTTGATGAACATGTCTGCAGTTGATCAGAACAGGTTATATGTCTACAGTTGATCAGAACAGGTTATATGTCAACAGTTGATCAGTGTCTACAGTTGATCAGAACAGGTTATATGTCTACAGTTGATCAGAACAGGTTATATGTCTACAGTTGATCAGAACAGGTTATATGTCTACAGTTGATCAGAACAGGTTATATGTCTACAGTTGATCAGAACAGGTTATATGTCTACAGTTGATCAGAACAGGTTATATGTGTACAGTTGATCAGAACAGGTTATATGTCTACAGTTGATCAGAACAGAACATGTCTACAGTTGATCAGAACAGGTTATATGTCTACAGTTGATCAGAACAGGTTATATGTGTACAGTTGATCAGAACAGAACATGTCTACAGTTGATCAGAACAGGTTATATGTCTACAGTTGATCAGAACAGAACATGTCTACAGTTGATCAGAACAGGTTATATGTCTACAGTTGATCAGAACAGAACATGTCTACAGTTGATCAGAACAGGTTATATGTCTACAGTTGATCAGAACAGGTTATATGTCTACAGTTGATCAGAACAGGTTATATGTCTACAGTTGATCAGAACAGGTTATATGTGTACAGTTGATCAGAACAGAACATGTCTACAGTTGATCAGAACAGGTTATATGTCTACAGTTGATCAGAACAGGTAATATGTCTACAGTTGATCAGAACAGAACATGTCTACAGTTGATCAGAACAGGTTATATGTGTACAGTTGATCAGAACAGAACATGTCTACAGTTGATCAGAACAGGTTATATGTCTACAGTTGATCAGAACAGGTAATATGTCTACAGTTGATCAGAACAGAACATGTCTACAGTTGATCAGAACAGGTTATATGTCTACAGTTGATCAGAACAGAACATGTCTACAGTTGATCAGAACAGGTTATATGTCTACAGTTGATCAGAACAGGTTATATGTCTACAGTTGATCAGAACAGGTTATATGTCTACAGTTGATCAGAACAGAACATGTCTACAGTTGATCAGAACAGGTTATATGTCTACAGTTGATCAGAACAGGTTATATGTCTACAGTTGATCAGAACAGAACATGTCTACAGTTGATCAGAACAGGTTATATGTCTACAGTTGATCAGAACAGGTTATATGTCTACAGTTGATCAGAACAGGTTATATGTCTACAGTTGATCAGAACAGGTTATATGTCTACAGTTGATCAGAACAGGTTATATGTCTACAGTTGATCAGAACAGGTTATATGTGTACAGTTGATCAGGACAGGTTATATGTCTACAGTTGATCAGAACAGAACATGTCTACAGTTGATCAGAACAGGTTATATGTCTACAGTTGATCAGAACAGGTTATATGTCTACAGTTGATCAGAACAGAACATGTCTACAGTTGATCAGAACAGAACATGTCTACAGTTGATCAGAACAGAACATGTCTACAGTTGATCAGAACAGAACATGTCTACAGTTGATCAGGACAGGTTATATGTCTACAGTTGATCAGAACAGAACATGTCTACAGTTGATCAGAACAGGTTATATGTCTACAGTTGATCAGAACAGGTTATATGTCTACAGTTGATCAGAACAGAACATGTCTACAGTTGATCAGAACAGAACATGTCTACAGTTGATCAGAACAGGTTATATGTCTACAGTTGATCAGAACAGAACATGTCTACAGTTGATCAGAACAGGTTATATGTCTACAGTTGATCAGAACAGGTTATATGTCTACAGTTGATCAGAACAGGTTATATGTCTACAGTTGATCAGAACAGGTTATATGTCTACAGTTGATCAGAACAGGTTATATGTCTACAGTTGATCAGAACAGGTTATATGTCTACAGTTGATCAGAACAGGTTATATGTCTACAGTTGATCAGGACAGGTTATATGTCTACAGTTGATCAGAACAGGTTATATGTCTACAGTTGATCAGAACAGGTTATATGTCTACAGTTTATCAGGACAGGTTGTATGTGTACAGTTGATCAGGACAGGTTATATGTCAACAGTTGATCAGAACAGAACATGTCTACAGTTGATCAGAACAGAACATGTCTACAGTTGATCAGAACAGGTTATATGTCTACAGTTGATCAGAACAGGTTATATGTCTACAGTTGATCAGAACAGGTTATATGTCTACAGTTGATCAGAACAGGTTATATGTCTACAGTTGATCAGAACAGGTTATATGTCTACAGTTGATCAGAACAGGTTATATGTCTACAGTTGATCAGAACAGGTTATATGTCTACAGTTGATCAGAACAGAACATGTCTACAGTTGATCAGAACAGGTTATATGTCTACAGTTGATCAGAACAGGTTATATGTCTACAGTTGATCAGAACAGGTTATATGTCTACAGTTGATCAGAACAGGTTATATGTCTACAGTTGATCAGAACAGAACATGTCTACAGTTGATCAGAACAGAATATGTCTACAGTTGATCAGAACAGGTTATATGTCTACAGTTGATCAGAACAGGTTATATGTCTACAGTTGATCAGAACAGGTTATATGTCTACAGTTGATCAGAACAGGTTATATGTCTACAGTTGATCAGAACAGAACATGTCTACAGTTGATCAGGACAGGTTATATGTCTACAGTTTATCAGGACAGGTTATATGTCTACAGTTGATCAGAACAGAACATGTCTACAGTTGATCAGGACAGGTTATATGTCTACAGTTGATCAGAACAGGTTATATGTCTACAGTTGATCAGAACAGGTTATATGTCTACAGTTGATCAGAACAGGTTATATGTCTACAGTTGATCAGAACAGGTTATATGTCTACAGTTGATCAGGACAGGTTATATGTCTACAGTTGATCAGAACAGGTTATATGTCTACAGTTGATCAGGACAGGTTATATGTCTACAGTTTATCAGGACAGGTTATATGTCTACAGTTGATCAGAACAGGTTATATGTCTACAGTTGATCAGAACAGAACATGTCTACAGTTGATCAGAACAGAACATGTCTACAGTTGATCAGAACAGGTAATATGTGTACAGTTGATCAGAACAGGTTATATGTCTACAGTTGATCAGAACAGGTTATATGTCTACAGTTGATCAGAACAGGTAATATGTGTACAGTTGATCAGGACAGGTTATATGTGTACAGTTGATCAGAACAGGTTATATGTCTACAGTTGATCAGAACAGAACATGTCTACAGTTGATCAGAACAGAACATGTCTACAGTTGATCAGAACAGGTTATATGTCTACAGTTGATCAGAACAGGTTATATGTCTACAGTTGATCAGAACAGGTTATATGTCTACAGTTGATCAGAACAGGTTATATGTCTACAGTTGATCAGCAGAACATATGTCTACAGTTGATCAGAAGAGAACATGTCTACAGTTGATCAGAACAGGTTATATGTCTACAGTTGATCAGAACAGGTTATATGTCTACAGTTGATCAGGACAGGTTATATGTCTACAGTTGATCAGAACAGGTTATATGTCTACAGTTGATCAGAACAGAACATGTCTACAGTTGATCAGGACAGGTTATATGTCTACAGTTTATCAGGACAGGTTATATGTCTACAGTTGATCAGAACAGAACATGTCTACAGTTGATCAGGACAGGTTATATGTCTACAGTTGATCAGAACAGGTTATATGTCTACAGTTGATCAGGACAGGTTATATGTCTACAGTTGATCAGAACAGGTTATATGTCTACAGTTGATCAGAACAGAACATGTCTACAGTTGATCAGGACAGAACATGTCTACAGTTGATCAGAACAGAACATGTGTACAGTTGATCAGAACAGAACATGTCTACAGTTGATCAGAACAGAACATGTCTACAGTTGATCAGAACAGGTTATATGTCTACAGTTGATCAGAACAGAACATGTCTACAGTTGATCAGGACAGGTTATATGTCTACAGTTGATCAGAACAGGTAATATGTCTACAGTTGATCAGAACAGAACATGTCTACAGTTGATCAGAACAGGTTATATGTCTACAGTTGATCAGAACAGAACATGTCTACAGTTGATCAGAACAGGTTATATGTCTACAGTTGATCAGAACAGGTTATATGTCTACAGTTGATCAGAACAGGTTATATGTCTACAGTTGATCAGAACAGAACATGTCTACAGTTGATCAGAACAGGTTATATGTCTACAGTTGATCAGAACAGGTTATATGTCTACAGTTGATCAGAACAGAACATGTCTACAGTTGATCAGAACAGGTTATATGTCTACAGTTGATCAGAACAGGTTATATGTCTACAGTTGATCAGAACAGGTTATATGTCTACAGTTGATCAGAACAGGTTATATGTCTACAGTTGATCAGAACAGGTTATATGTCTACAGTTGATCAGGACAGGTTATATGTGTACAGTTGATCAGGACAGGTTATATGTGTACAGTTGATCAGAACAGAACATGTCTACAGTTTATCAGAACAGGTTATATGTCAACAGTTGATCAGAACAGGTTATATGTCTACAGTTGATCAGAACAGAACATGTCTACAGTTGATCATGTCTACAGTTGATCAGAACAGAACATGTCTACAGTTGATCAGAACAGGTTATATGTCTACAGTTGATCAGAACAGGTTATATGTCGACAGTTGATCAGAACAGAACATGTCTACAGTTGATCAGAACAGGTAATATGTCTACAGTTGATCAGAACAGGTTATATGTCTACAGTTGATCAGAACAGAACATGTCTACAGTTGATCAGAACAGAACATGTCTACAGTTGATCAGAACAGGTTATATGTCTACAGTTGATCAGAACAGAACATGTCTACAGTTGATCAGAACAGGTTATATGTCTACAGTTGATCAGAACAGGTTATATGTCTACAGTTGATCAGAACAGGTTATATGTCTACAGTTGATCAGAACAGGTTATATGTCTACAGTTGATCAGAACAGGTTATATGTCTACAGTTGATCAGAACAGGTTATATGTCTACAGTTGATCAGAACAGGTTATATGTCTACAGTTGATCAGGACAGGTTATATGTCTACAGTTGATCAGAACAGGTTATATGTCTACAGTTGATCAGAACAGGTTATATGTCTACAGTTGATCAGGACAGGTTGTATGTGTACAGTTGATCAGGACAGGTTATATGTCAACAGTTGATCAGAACAGAACATGTCTACAGTTGATCAGAACAGAACATGTCTACAGTTGATCAGAACAGGTTATATGTCTACAGTTGATCAGAACAGGTTATATGTCTACAGTTGATCAGAACAGGTTATATGTCTACAGTTGATCAGAACAGGTTATATGTCTACAGTTTATCAGGACAGGTTGTATGTGTACAGTTGATCAGAACAGGTTATATGTCTACAGTTGATCAGACAGAACATGTCTACAGTTGATCAGAACAGAACATGTCTACAGTTGATCAGAACAGGTTATATGTCTACAGTTGATCAGAACAGGTTATATGTCTACAGTTGATCAGAACAGGTTATATGTCTACAGTTGATCAGAACAGAACATGTCTACAGTTGATCAGAACAGAACATGTCTACAGTTGATCAGAACAGAACATGTCTACAGTTGATCAGAACAGGTAATATGTCTACAGTTGATCAGAACAGAACATGTCTACAGTTGATCAGGACAGGTTATATGTCTACAGTTGATCAGGACAGGTTATATGTCTACAGTTGATCAGAACAGAACATGTCTACAGTTGATCAGGACAGGTTATATGTCTACAGTTGATCAGGACAGGTTATATGTCTACAGTTGATCAGAACAGAACATGTCTACAGTTGATCAGGACAGGTTATATGTCTACAGTTGATCAGAACAGGTTATATGTCTACAGTTGATCAGAACAGGTTATATGTCTACAGTTGATCAGAACAGGTTATATGTCTACAGTTGATCAGAACAGGTTATATGTCTACAGTTGATCAGAACAGGTTATATGTCTACAGTTGATCAGAACAGGTAATATGTGTACAGTTGATCAGAACAGGTTATATGTGTACAGTTGATCAGAACAGAACATGTCTACAGTTGATCAGAACAGGTAACATGTCTACAGTTGATCAGAACAGAACATGTCTACAGTTGATCAGAACAGGTTATATGTCTACAGTTGATCAGAACAGAACATGTCTACAGTTGATCAGAACAGGTTATATGTCTACAGTTGATCAGAACAGGTTATATGTCTACAGTTGATCAGAACAGAACATGTCTACAGTTGATCAGAACAGAACATGTCTACAGTTGATCAGAACAGGTTATATGTCTACAGTTGATCAGAACAGAACATGTCTACAGTTGATCAGAACAGGTTATATGTCTACAGTTGATCAGAACAGGTTATATGTCTACAGTTGATCAGAACAGGTTATATGTCTACAGTTGATCAGAACAGGTTATATGTCTACAGTTGATCAGAACAGGTTATATGTCTACAGTTGATCAGAACAGGTTATATGTCTACAGTTGATCAGAACAGGTTATATGTCTACAGTTGATCAGGACAGGTTATATGTCTACAGTTGATCAGAACAGGTTATATGTCTACAGTTGATCAGAACAGGTTATATGTCTACAGTTTATCAGGACAGGTTGTATGTGTACAGTTGATCAGGACAGGTTATATGTCAACAGTTGATCAGAACAGAACATGTCTACAGTTGATCAGAACAGAACATGTCTACAGTTGATCAGAACAGGTTATATGTCTACAGTTGATCAGAACAGGTTATATGTCTACAGTTGATCAGAACAGAATATGTCTACAGTTGATCAGAACAGGTTATATGTCTACAGTTGATCAGAACAGGTTATATGTGTACAGTTGATCAGAACAGGTTATATGTCTACAGTTGATCAGAACAGAACATGTCTACAGTTGATCAGAACAGAACATGTCTACAGTTGATCAGAACAGGTTATATGTCTACAGTTGATCAGAACAGGTTATATGTGTACAGTTGATCAGAACAGGTTATATGTCTACAGTTGATCAGAACAGAACATGTCTACAGTTGATCAGAACAGAACATGTCTACAGTTGATCAGAACAGAACATGTCTGCAGTTGATCAGAACAGGTTATATGTCTACAGTTGATCAGAACAGGTTATATGTCTACAGTTGATCAGGACAGGTTATATGTCTACAGTTGATCAGAACAGGTTATATGTCTACAGTTGATCAGAACAGAACATGTCTACAGTTGATCAGGACAGGTTATATGTCTACAGTTGATCAGGACAGGTTATATGTCTACAGTTGATCAGAACAGAACATGTCTACAGTTGATCAGGACAGGTTATATGTCTACAGTTGATCAGAACAGGTTATATGTCTACAGTTGATCAGAACAGGTTATATGTCTACAGTTGATCAGAACAGGTTATATGTCTACAGTTGATCAGAACAGGTTATATGTCTACAGTTGATCAGGACAGGTTATATGTCTACAGTTGATCAGAACAGGTTATATGTCTACAGTTGATCAGAACAGGTTATATGTCTACAGTTGATCAGGACAGGTTATATGTGTACAGTTGATCAGGACAGGTTATATGTCTACAGTTGATCAGAACAGATTACATGTCTACAGTTTATCAGGACAGATTACATGTCTACAGTTGATCAGGACAGGTTATATGTCTACAGTTTATCAGGACAGGTTATATGTCTACAGTTGATCAGAACAGGTAATATGTTTACAGTTGATCAGGACAGGTTATATGTCTACAGTTTATCAGGACAGGTTACATGTCTACAGTTGATCAGAACAGGTTATATGTCTACAGTTGATCAGAACAGAACATGTCTACAGTTGATCAGAACAGAACATGTCTACAGTTGATCAGAACAGGTAATATGTGTACAGTTGATCAGGACAGGTTACATGTCTACAGTTGATCAGAACAGGTTATATGTCTACAGTTGATCAGAACAGGTAATATGTGTACAGTTGATCAGAACAGAACATGTCTACAGTTGATCAGAACAGAACATGTCTACAGTTGATCAGAACAGGTTATATGTCTACAGTTGATCAGAACAGGTTATATGTGTACAGTTGATCAGGACAGGTTATATGTCTACAGTTGATCAGAACAGGTAATATGTCTACAGTTGATCAGAACAGAACATGTCTACAGTTGATCAGGACAGGTTATATGTCTACAGTTTATCAGGACAGGTTATATGTCTACAGTTGATCAGAACAGAACATGTCTACAGTTGATCAGGACAGGTTATATGTCTACAGTTGATCAGAACAGGTTATATGTCTACAGTTGATCAGGACAGGTTATATGTCTACAGTTGATCAGAACAGGTTATATGTCTACAGTTGATCAGAACAGAACATGTCTACAGTTGATCAGGACAGAACATGTCTACAGTTGATCAGAACAGGTAATATGTGTACAGTTGATCAGAACAGAACATGTCTACAGTTGATCAGAACAGAACATGTCTACAGTTGATCAGAACAGGTTATATGTCTACAGTTGATCAGAACAGAACATGTCTACAGTTGATCAGGACAGGTTATATGTCTACAGTTGATCAGAACAGGTAATATGTCTACAGTTGATCAGAACAGAACATGTCTACAGTTGATCAGAACAGGTTATATGTCTACAGTTGATCAGAACAGAACATGTCTACAGTTGATCAGAACAGGTTATATGTCTACAGTTGATCAGAACAGGTTATATGTCTACAGTTGATCAGAACAGGTTATATGTCTACAGTTGATCAGAACAGAACATGTCTACAGTTGATCAGAACAGGTTATATGTGTACAGTTGAATAGAACAGGTTATATGTGTACAGTTGATCAGAACAGAACATGTCTACAGTTGATCAGAACAGGTAATATGTCTACAGTTGATCAGAACAGGTTATATGTCTACAGTTGATCAGAACAGGTTATATGTCTACAGTTGATCAGGACAGGTTATATGTCTACAGTTGATCAGAACAGGTAATATGTCTACAGTTTATCAGAACAGGTAATATGTGTACAGTTGATCAGAACAGGTTATATGTGTACAGTTGATCAGAACAGAACATGTCTACAGTTGATCAGAACAGGTAATATGTGTACAGTTGATCAGAACAGGTTATATGTCTACAGTTGATCAGAACAGAACATGTCTACAGTTGATCAGAACAGAACATGTCTACAGTTGATCAGAACAGAACATGTCTACAGTTGATCAGAACAGAACATGTCTACAGTTGATCAGAACAGGTTATATGTCTACAGTTGATCAGAACAGAACATGTCTACAGTTGATCAGAACAGGTTATATGTCTACAGTTGATCAGAACAGGTTATATGTCTACAGTTGATCAGAACAGAACATGTCTACAGTTGATCAGAACAGAACATGTCTACAGTTGATCAGAACAGGTTATATGTCTACAGTTGATCAGAACAGAACATGTCTACAGTTGATCAGAACAGGTTATATGTCTACAGTTGATCAGAACAGGTTATATGTCTACAGTTGATCAGAACAGGTTATATGTCTACAGTTGATCAGAACAGGTTATATGTCTACAGTTGATCAGAACAGGTTATATGTCTACAGTTGATCAGAACAGGTTATATGTCTACAGTTGATCAGAACAGGTTATATGTCTACAGTTGATCAGGACAGGTTATATGTCTACAGTTGATCAGAACAGGTTATATGTCTACAGTTGATCAGAACAGGTTATATGTCTACAGTTGATCAGAACAGGTAATATGTGTACAATTGATCAGAACAGGTTATATGTCAACAGTTGATCAGAACAGAACATGTCTACAGTTGATCAGAACAGAACATGTCTACAGTTGATCAGAACAGGTTATATGTCTACAGTTGATCAGAACAGGTTATATGTGTACAGTTGATCAGAACAGGTTATATGTCTACAGTTGATCAGAACAGGTTATATGTCTACAGTTGATCAGAACAGGTTATATGTGTACAGTTGATCAGAACAGGTTATATGTCTACAGTTGATCAGAACAGAACATGTCTACAGTTGATCAGAACAGAACATGTCTACAGTTGATCAGTACAGGTTATATGTGTACAGTTGATCAGAACAGGTTATATGTCTACAGTTGATCAGAACAGGTTATATGTCTACAGTTGATCAGAACAGGTTATATGTCTACAGTTGATCAGAACAGAACATGTCTACAGTTGATCAGAACAGAACATGTCTACAGTTGATCAGAACAGGTTATATGTCTACAGTTGATCAGAACAGGTTATATGTCTACAGTTGATCAGGACAGGTTATATGTCTACAGTTGATCAGAACAGGTTATATGTCTACAGTTGATCAGAACAGAACATGTCTACAGTTGATCAGGACAGGTTATATGTCTACAGTTTATCAGGACAGGTTATATGTCTACAGTTGATCAGAACAGAACATGTCTACAGTTGATCAGGACAGGTTATATGTCTACAGTTGATCAGAACAGGTTATATGTCTACAGTTGATCAGAACAGGTTATATGTCTACAGTTGATCAGAACAGGTTATATGTCTACAGTTGATCAGAACAGGTTATATGTCTACAGTTGATCAGGACAGGTTATATGTCTACAGTTGATCAGAACAGGTTATATGTCTACAGTTGATCAGAACAGGTTATATGTCTACAGTTTATCAGGACAGGTTGTATGTGTACAGTTGATCAGGACAGGTTATATGTCAACAGTTGATCAGAACAGAACATGTCTACAGTTGATCAGAACAGAACATGTCTACAGTTGATCAGAACAGGTTATATGTCTACAGTTGATCAGAACAGGTTATATGTCTACAGTTGATCAGAACAGGTTATATGTCTACAGTTGATCAGAACAGGTTATATGTCTACAGTTGATCAGGACAGGTTATATGTGTACAGTTGATCAGAACAGGTTATATGTCTACAGTTGATCAGAACAGAACATGTCTACAGTTGATCAGAACAGAACATGTCTACAGTTGATCAGAACAGGTTATATGTCTACAGTTGATCAGAACAGGTTATATGTCTACAGTTGATCAGAACAGGTTATATGTCTACAGTTGATCAGAACAGGTTATATGTCTACAGTTGATCAGAACAGAACATGTCTACAGTTGATCAGAACAGAACATGTCTACAGTTGATCAGAACAGGTTATATGTCTACAGTTGATCAGAACAGGTTATATGTCTACAGTTGATCAGAACAGGTTATATGTCTACAGTTGATCAGAACAGGTTATATGTCTACAGTTGATCAGAACAGAACATGTCTACAGTTGATCAGGACAGGTTATATGTCTACAGTTGATCAGAACAGGTTATATGTCTACAGTTGATCAGAACAGAACATGTCTACAGTTGATCAGGACAGGTTATATGTCTACAGTTGATCAGAACAGGTTATATGTCTACAGTTGATCAGGACAGGTTATATGTCTACAGTTGATCAGAACAGGTTATATGTCTACAGTTGATCAGAACAGAACATGTCTACAGTTGATCAGAACAGAACATGTCTACAGTTGATCAGAACAGGTAATATGTGTACAGTTGATCAGAACAGAACATGTCTACAGTTGATCAGAACAGAACATGTCTACAGTTGATCAGAACAGGTTATATGTCTACAGTTGATCAGAACAGAACATGTCTACAGTTGATCAGAACAGGTTATATGTCTACAGTTGATCAGAACAGGTAATATGTCTACAGTTGATCAGAACAGAACATGTCTACAGTTGATCAGAACAGGTTATATGTCTACAGTTGATCAGAACAGAACATGTCTACAGTTGATCAGAACAGGTTATATGTCTACAGTTGATCAGAACAGGTAATATGTCTACAGTTGATCAGAACAGGTTATATGTCTACAGTTGATCAGAACAGAACATGTCTACAGTTGATCAGAACAGGTTATATGTCTACAGTTGATCAGAACAGGTTATATGTCTACAGTTGATCAGAACAGAACATGTCTACAGTTGATCAGAACAGGTTATATGTCTACAGTTGATCAGAACAGGTTATATGTCTACAGTTGATCAGAACAGGTTATATGTCTACAGTTGATCAGAACAGGTTATATGTCTACAGTTGATCAGAACAGGTTATATGTCTACAGTTTATCAGAACAGGTAATATGTGTACAGTTGATCAGAACAGGTTATATGTGTACAGTTGATCAGAACAGAACATGTCTACAGTTGATCAGAACAGAACATGTCTACAGTTGATCAGAACAGAACATGTCTACAGTTGATCAGAACAGGTTATATGTCTACAGTTGATCAGAACAGAACATGTCTACAGTTGATCAGAACAGGTTATATGTCTACAGTTGATCAGAACAGGTTATATGTCTACAGTTGATCAGAACAGAACATGTCTACAGTTGATCAGAACAGAACATGTCTACAGTTGATCAGGACAGGTAATATGTCTACAGTTGATCAGAACAGAACATGTCTACAGTTGATCAGAACAGGTTATATGTCTACAGTTGATCAGAACAGGTTATATGTCTACAGTTGATCAGAACAGGTTATATGTCTACAGTTGATCAGAACAGGTTATATGTCTACAGTTGATCAGAACAGGTTATATGTCTACAGTTGATCAGAACAGGTTATATGTCTACAGTTGATCAGAACAGGTTATATGTCTACAGTTGATCAGGACAGGTTATATGTCTACAGTTGATCAGAACAGGTTATATGTCTACAGTTGATCAGAACAGGTTATATGTCTACAGTTTATCAGGACAGGTTGTATGTGTACAGTTGATCAGGACAGGTTATATGTCAACAGTTGATCAGAACAGAACATGTCTACAGTTGATCAGAACAGAACATGTCTACAGTTGATCAGAACAGGTTATATGTCTACAGTTGATCAGAACAGGTTATATGTCTACAGTTGATCAGAACAGGTTATATGTCTACAGTTGATCAGAACAGGTTATATGTCTACAGTTGATCAGGACAGGTTATATGTGTACAGTTGATCAGAACAGGTTATATGTCTACAGTTGATCAGAACAGAACATGTCTACAGTTGATCAGAACAGAACATGTCTACAGTTGATCAGAACAGGTTATATGTCTACAGTTGATCAGAACAGGTTATATGTCTACAGTTGATCAGAACAGGTTATATGTCTACAGTTGATCAGAACAGGTTATATGTCTACAGTTGATCAGAACAGAACATGTCTACAGTTGATCAGAACAGAACATGTCTACAGTTGATCAGAACAGGTTATATGTCTACAGTTGATCAGAACAGGTTATATGTCTACAGTTGATCAGGACAGGTTATATGTCTACAGTTGATCAGAACAGGTTATATGTCTACAGTTGATCAGAACAGAACATGTCTACAGTTGATCAGGACAGGTTATATGTCTACAGTTTATCAGGACAGGTTATATGTCTACAGTTGATCAGAACAGAACATGTCTACAGTTGATCAGGACAGGTTATATGTCTACAGTTGATCAGAACAGGTTATATGTCTACAGTTGATCAGAACAGGTTATATGTCTACAGTTGATCAGAACAGGTTATATGTCTACAGTTGATCAGAACAGGTTATATGTCTACAGTTGATCAGGACAGGTTATATGTCTACAGTTGATCAGAACAGGTTATATGTCTACAGTTGATCAGAACAGGTTATATGTCTACAGTTTATCAGGACAGGTTGTATGTGTACAGTTGATCAGGACAGGTTATATGTCAACAGTTGATCAGAACAGAACATGTCTACAGTTGATCAGAACAGAACATGTCTACAGTTGATCAGAACAGGTTATATGTCTACAGTTGATCAGAACAGGTTATATGTCTACAGTTGATCAGAACAGGTTATATGTCTACAGTTGATCAGAACAGGTTATATGTCTACAGTTTATCAGGACAGGTTATATGTGTACAGTTGATCAGAACAGGTTATATGTCTACAGTTGATCAGAACAGGTAACATGTCTACAGTTGATCAGAACAGAACATGTCTACAGTTGATCAGAACAGGTTATATGTGTACAGTTGATCAGAACAGGTTATATGTCTACAGTTGATCAGAACAGGTTATATGTCTACAGTTGATCAGAACAGGTTATATGTCTACAGTTGATCAGAACAGAACATGTCTACAGTTGATCAGAACAGAACATGTCTACAGTTGATCAGAACAGGTTATATGTCTACAGTTGATCAGAACAGGTTATATGTCTACAGTTGATCAGAACAGGTTATATGTCTACAGTTGATCAGAACAGGTTATATGTCTACAGTTGATCAGAACAGAACATGTCTACAGTTGATCAGAACAGGTAATATGTCTACAGTTGATCAGGACAGGTTATATGTCTACAGTTGATCAGAACAGAACATGTCTACAGTTGATCAGGACAGGTTATATGTCTACAGTTGATCAGAACAGGTTATATGTCTACAGTTGATCAGAACAGGTAATATGTGTACAGTTGATCAGAACAGGTAATATGTGTACAGTTGATCAGAACAGAACATGTCTACAGTTGATCAGAACAGAACATGTCTACAGTTGATCAGAACAGGTAATATGTGTACAGTTGATCAGAACAGAACATGTCTACAGTTGATCAGAACAGAACATGTCTACAGTTGATCAGAACAGGTAATATGTGTACAGTTGATCAGAACAGAACATGTCTACAGTTGATCAGGACAGGTAATATGTCTACAGTTGATCAGGACAGGTAATATGTGTACAGTTGATCAGAACAGAACATGTCTACAGTTGTGTTATTACTGTTACTGCTAGAATGCTTTCCAGTCTCTGAATGTGTTGGCTGGGATTCAGTCCAATGGGGGTTGTATCCTTTCATACAGGGCTTGACGTTTAAGTCAATTCCACTTCAGCTGACATCTGCAGCGCTGACTTTCAATGTGATCTCCACAAACGCCACGGAAATTGCCTTTAAAAGGTGCATTTTGTTGTCTGTCTAGTGGGCTGCTCAATAATGCTCCTTGGATTGAATCCCGGACTTCATACTTTTTCTAATGTGGATTCTTTCAAAGTCTGCTCATCTATTATAGACTTCATGCCACAGAACCTGTCCAGAAAATGGCAAAACTCTGTCAATGCTGTACTGTCCTGTCTACCCCATACTATATCATTACATTTACATTACATTACATTTAAGTCATTTAGCAGACGCTCTTATCCAGAGCGACTTACAAATTGGTGCATACACCTTATGACATCCAGTGGAACAGCCACTTGCATCTAAATCTTTTTTTTGGGGAGAAGGGGGTGAGAAGGATTACTTACCCTTACTTACCCTATCCTAGGTATTCCATGAAGAGGTGGGGTTTCAGGTGTCTCCGGAAGGTGGTGATTGACTCCGCTGTCCTGGCGTCGTGAGGGAGTTTGTTCCACCATTGGGGGCCAGAGCAGCGAACAGTTTTGACTGGGCTGAGCGGGAACTGAACTTCCTCAGTGGTAGGGAGGCGAGCAGGCCAGAGGTGGATGAACGCAGTGCCCTTGTTTGGGTGTAGGGCCTGATCAGAGCCTGGAGGTACTGAGGTGCCGTTCCCTCACAGCTCCGTAGGCAAGCACCATGGTCTTGTAGCGGATGCGAGCTTCAACTGGAAGCCAGTGGAGAGAGCGGAGGAGCGGGGTGACGTGAGAGAACTTGGGAAGGTTGAACACCAGACGGGCTGCGGCGTTCTGGATGAGTTGTAGGGGTTTAATGGCACAGGCAGGGAGCCGCCAACAGCGAGTTGCAGTAATCAAGACGGGAGATGACAAGTGCCTGGATTAGGACCTGCGCCGCTTCCTGTGTGAGGCAGGGTCGTACTCTGCGGATGTTGTAGAGCATGAACCTACAGGAACGGGACACCGCCTTGATGTTAGTTGAGAACGTCAGGGTGTTGTCCAGGATCACGCCAAGGTTCTTAGCGCTCTGGGAGGAGGACACAATGGAGTTGTCAACCGTGATGGCGAGATCATGGAACGGGCAGTCCTTCCCCGGGAGGAAGAGGAGCTCCGTCTTGCTGAGGTTCAGCTTGAGGTGGTGATCCGTCATCCACACTGATATGTCTGCCAGACATGCAGAGATGCGATTCGCCACCTGGTCATCAGAAGGGGGAAAGGAGAAGATTAATTGTGTGTCATCTGCATAGCAATGATAGGAGAGACCATGTGAGGTTATGACAGAGCCAAGTGACTTGGTGTATAGCGAGAATAAGAGAGGGCCTAGAACAGAGCCCTGGGGACACCAGTGGTGAGATTATCATTAACACACTACCCGACACCAGTGGTGAGATTATCATTAACATACTACCCGCTGTACTGTTCTGTCTACCCCATACTATATCATTAACATACTACCCGCTGTACTGTTCTGTCTACCCCATACTATATCATTAACATACTACCCGCTGTACTGTTCTGTCTACCCCATACTATATCATTAACATACTACCCGCTGTACTGTTCTGTCTACCCCATACTATATCATTAATATACTACCCGCTGTACTGTTCTGTCTACCCCATACTATATCATTAACATACTACCCGCTGTACTGTTCTGTCTACCCCATACTATATCATTAACATACTACCCGCTGTACTGTTCTGTCTACCCCATACTATATCATTAATATACTACCCGCTGTACTGTTCTGTCTACCCCATACTATATCATTAATATACTACCCGCTGTACTGTCCTGTCTACCCCATACTATATCATTAATACACTACCCGCTGTACTGTCCTGTCTACCCCATACTATATCATTAATATACTACCCGCTGTACTGTTCTGTCTACCCCATACTATATCATTAACATACTACCCGCTGTACTGTTCTGTCTACCCCATACTATATCATTAATATACTACCCGCTGTACTGTCCTGTCTACCCCATACTATATCATTAATACACTACCCGCTGTACTGTTCTGTCTACCCCATACTATATCATTAATATACTACCCGCTGTACTGTCCTGTCTACCCCATACTATATCATTAATATACTACCCGCTGTACTGTTCTGTCTACCCCATACTATATCATTAATACACTACCCGCTGTACTGTTCTGTCTACCCCATACTATATCATTAATACACTACCCGCTGTACTGTTCTGTCTACCCCATACTATATCATTAACATACTACCCGCTGTACTGTTCTGTCTACCCCATACTATATCATTAATACACTACCCGCTGTACTGTTCTGTCTACCCCATACTATATCATTAATACACTACCCGCTGTACTGTTCTGTCTACCCCATACTATATCATTAACATACTACCCGCTGTACTGTTCTGTCTACCCCATACTATATCATTAAAACACTACCCGCTGTACTGTTCTGTCTACCCCATACTATATCATTAATATACTACCCGCTGTACTGTTCTGTCTACCCCATACTATATCATTAATACACTACCCGATGTACTGTTCTGTCTACCCCATACTATATCATTAATACACTACCCGCTGTACTGTTCTGTCTACCCCATACTATATCATTAATACACTACCCGCTGTACTGTTCTGTCTACCCCATACTATATCATTAATATACTACCCGCTGTACTGTTCTGTCTACCCCATACTATATCATTAATACACTACCCGCTGTACTGTTCTGTCTACCCCATACTATATCATTAATACACTACCCGCTGTACTGTTCTGTCTACCCCATACTATATCATTAATATACTACCCGCTGTACTGTTCTGTCTACCCCATACTATATCATTAATATACTACCCGCTGTACTGTTCTGTCTACCCCATACTATATCATTAATACACTACCCGCTGTACTGTTCCGTCTACCCCATACTATATCATTAATACACTACCCGCTGTATTGTTCTGTCTACCCCATACTATATCATTAAAACACTACCCGCTGTACTGTTCCGTCTACCCCATACTATATCATTAATATACTACCCGCTGTACTGTTCTGTCTACCCCATACTATATCATTAATATACTACCCGCTGTACTGTTCTGTCTACCCCATACTATATCATTAATATACTACCCGCTGTACTGTTCTGTCTACCCCATACTATATCATTAAAACACTACCCGCTGTACTGTTCCGTCTACCCCATACTATATCATTAATATACTACCCGCTGTACTGTTCTGTCTACCCCATACTATATCATTAATACACTACCCGCTGTACTGTTCTGTCTACCCCATACTATATCATTA
>NW_026277218.1:0-72500 GCF_023373465.1 Oncorhynchus keta | reverse complement strand
CTCTCTCTCTCTCTCTCTCTCTCTCTCTCTCTCTCTCTCTCTCTCTCTCTCTCTCTCCTCTCTCTCTCTCTCTCTCTCTCTCTCAATATATTTATCTCTCTCTCTCTCTCTCAATTCAATTCAATTCAAGGGCTTTATTGGCATGGGAAACATGTGTTAACATTGCCAAAGCAAGTGAGGTAGACAACATACAAAGTGAATATATAAAGTGAAAAACAACAAAAATTAACAGTAAACATTACACATACAACAGTTTCAAAACAGTAAAGATATTACAAATGTCATATATATATATATATATATATATATATATATATATATATATATATATATATATATATATATATATCTATATCTCTATATCTCTCTCTCTCTCTCTCTCTCTATACCTTTGTCGCTTTATGCCTCTATATCTCTTTACCTCACCTGTCTACCATCTGTCTCACCCCTGCTCTCTCTCCCTGTCCTGCTCTCCCCCATCTCTCACTACCACTCTCTTTCTCCCCCTCTATCTGACCTATCTCCCCATGTTTGTTCCCCTTTCCATCCGCTTTCCTCTCTATTCTTTCTCTCTGTCCATTCTTCCTCAAGCCTCTATATCGTCACCTGTCTCTCTCCTCCCAACTACAGTATCATGCCCTTTCCTCTCTCCTTTGCTCTTACTGTCTCCTTCTCCATGTGTCTCTTTTCCTTTGCCAGGTGGTTGTTGTGTGTGATGTGTCAGTGTCCCTCAGCTTCTGGAAACGACAGAAAGATAGAAATAAACTGAAAGGTTGGACTCAGTATAGTTAAGATCATGAACAGTGTGACACCATCACGCCACATCAGACACCAGTGAATGTGATGTGGTGTAGCATGTGTTGTGGACGTGTGTATGTTTGTGTGTGCGTGCGTCATCCGTGACATCAATCCCTCTGACCTCCACATGAAACACGAGAGGGGGAGAAGAAAGGGAGGGAGGAAAAAGGGGAGGTGGGTGAGTCAGTCTCAGCCCCACAACCAGAAAAGGCCCAGATGTAGACTTTTCTCTCAATTCAATTCAATTTGCTTTATTGGCATGACGTAACAATGTACATATTGCCAAAGCTTATTTTGGATATTTATAATATGAGAATCAAAATTGTCAACGGGACAACAGTATCAACAATAACTAAGGGTCAAAATAACTTTACATTGAACAATAACAATAAGCATACAGTAGAGGACATGTGCAGGTTGATTGGTCTGTCAGACACTGTCCCTCATCTTATGGCAGGCAGCAATGTAGTGAGCTGCCAACCCACAGGTCTACCCCGTCCTCCCCCAACAGGACCCGTAGCCTACTCTCATCGGAGAGGTCCTTGAAACCTTGAATAAGGGTTTCAAATTTGGGGAAATGACACTGACTAATTGTTTTATATTTTTTTACATTTTGTCAGGAAATGCATCTCTGTCTCAGCTTCTGCTGTTGTGCAGTGGTTGCACAGCCTTTCCTCTACAGGGAGCCAGGTTTTCCTGTGTCTATCCTTCTCAATGGCAAGGCTGTGCTCACTGAGCCTGTACTTTGTCAAGGTTTTTCTAAGGTTTTGATCAGTAACCATGGTCAAATAGTTAGCCACGGTGTACAGTCAATTTAGGGCCAAGAAGCGCTGCATTTTGCTTTGTTTGTGCTTGTGTTTCCCAATAAGCAATGTTGTTTTGTTTGGACTCTGTGTAATTGGGTTTATTCTGATTGATTGGATGTTCTGGTCCTGAGGCTTCAGTGCGTTAGTAGAACAGGTTTGTGAACTCAGCCGCAGGACCAGCTGGATGAGGGGACTATTTTCTTTGCTCAGCTCTTGGCTTTGCAGGGCTTGGTAATTATATGAGAGGGGGTCACTGTATTTTAGATGTTTCCAAAACTTAATGGCTCTTTTTTGAGTTTTTATAATTGGTGATATTAGCCTAATTCTGCCCTGCATGCATTGTTTGTAGTTTTCCTCTGGACGTGTAGGAGAATCTTACAGAACTCTGCATGCAGGGTTTCAATGGGGTGTTTGTCCCATTTGATTGTCACGGTTGTTAGGATAGACGGACCAAGGCGCAGTGTGATTGGAGTTCCACATCTTTATTTTGGTGAAACTTCAACAAACCACGAAACAACCAATGACCAAGAAGTATCGTAGTGCTACATGCACTCACTCAAAACAATATCCCACAAAGCAGGTGGGAGAAAGGGCTTCCTAAATATGATCCCCAATTAGAGGCAACGATTACCAGTTGCCTCTAATTGGGAACCATACAACCCAGCCACATAGAAAATAAATGACTAGAACACCCCCCTAGTCACGACATTGATGACATTGATGAAATCTTGTTTTGCAAGTGGACCCCACACCTCACTGCCATAAAGTGGACCCCACACCTCGCTGCCATAAAGTGGACCCCACACCTCACTGCCATAAAGTGGACCCCACACCTCACTGCCATAAAGTGGACCCCACACCTCACTGCCATAAAGTGGACCCCACACCTCACTGCCATAAAGTGGACCCCACACCTCACTGCCATAAAGTGGACCCCACACCTCACTGCCATAAAGTGGACCCCACACCTCACTGCCATAAAGTGGACCCCACACCTCACTGCCATAAAGTGGACCCCACACCTCACTGCCATAAAGTGGACCCCACACCTCACTGCCATAAAGTGGACCCCACACCTCACTGCCATAAAGTGGACCCCACACCTCACTGCCATAAAGTGGACCCCACACCTCACTGCGATAAGGTGGACCCCACACCTCACTGCCATAAAGTGGACCCCACACCTCACTGCCATAAAGTGGACCCCACACCTCACTGCCATAAAGTGGACCCCACACCTCACTGCCATAAAGTGGACCCCACACCTCACTGCCATAAAGTGGACCCCACACCTCACTGCCATAAAGTGGACCCCACACCTCACTGCCATAAAGTGGACCCCACACCTCACTGCCATAAAGTGGACCCCACACCTCACTGCCATAAAGTGGACCCCACACCTCACTGCCATAAAGTGCAATTGGTTCAATGACATATTCAATTCGTTTTAGCCAAATTGTAATAGGTATTTCAATTTGAATTTGCTTTATGATGGCGTA
Source organism: Oncorhynchus keta (assembly GCF_023373465.1). Classification (NCBI taxonomy): domain Eukaryota; kingdom Metazoa; phylum Chordata; class Actinopteri; order Salmoniformes; family Salmonidae; genus Oncorhynchus; species Oncorhynchus keta. The sequence goes on along the minus strand of NW_026277218.1, from coordinate 69,397 downwards.
GAATGTCCTGCATGCTTTCTCTCTCAGTTCATTCACTGCCTCATTAAGGTGTCCAGATGAGCTTATTTTTAAACCTAAGTAATTGTAGTGTGTGCAGTACTCTATATATTTTGTACCAATTGAGAACTTTGGTCTAATTCCCTGAGATCTGGATTTTCCCCTGGAAAATCATTATTTTATTCTTTTTGGGGTTTACTGCCAGGGCCCAGGTCTGGCAGTATGGCTCTAGTAGGTCCAGGCTCTGTTGTAGGCCATGTGCTGTGGGGGTTTACTGCCAGGGCCCAGGTCTGGCAGTATGGCTCTAGTAGGTCCAGGCTCTGTTGTAGGCCATGTGTTGTGCAGGGCTTTGCACTGCCAGGGCCCAGGTCTGTTATTTTCTTGCAGTATGGCTCTAGTAGGTCCAGGCTCTGTTTAATTATGACATAGACCATGTGTTGTGGGGTTTACTGCCAGGGCCCAGGTCTGGCAGTATGGCTCTAGTAGGTCCAGGCTCTGTTGTAGGCCATGTGTTGTGGGGGTTTACTGCCAGGGCCCAGGTCTGGCAGTATGGCTCTAGTAGGTCCAGGCTCTGTTGTAGGCCATGTGTTGTGGGGGTTTACTGCCAGGGCCCAGGTCTGGCAGTATGGCTCTAGTAGGTCCAGGCTCTGTTGTAGGCCATGTGTTGTGGGGGTTTACTGCCAGGGCCCAGGTCTGGCAGTACGGCTCTAGTAGGTCCAGGCTCTGTTGTAGGACATGTGCTGTGGGTGACAGCAGGCATAGGTCATCTGTGAAGAGTAGGCATTTAACTTCTGAGTTGTGGAGACTAACACCAGGGGCTGAGGATTGTTCTAGAATAGTAAATATGGAAGAGTGCAGGGCTCAGATTGCAACCCTGATGAGAGCCCCACCCCTGGTTAAAGAATTCTGTTATTTTCTTGCCAATTTTAATGCTACACTACAGTGTGCTGGTCTCACCTTTAATCAGTAGGATGATGTCTGGACTACAGTGTGCTGGTCTCTCCTTTAATCAGTAGGATGATGTCTGGACTACAGTGTGCTGGTCTCACCTTTAATCAGTAGGATGATGTCTGGACTACAGTGTGCTGGTCTCACCTTTAATCAGTTGGATGATGTCTGGACTACAGTGTGCTGGTCTCTCCTTTAATCAGTAGGATGCTGTCTGGACTACAGTGTGCTGGTCTCACCTTTAATCAGTAGGATGATGTCTGGACTACAGTGTGCTGGTCTCTCCTTTAATCAGTAGGATGATGTCTGGACTACAGTGTGCTGGTCTCACCTTTAATCAGTAGGATGATGTCTGGACTACAGTGTGCTGGTCTCACCTTTAATCAGTTGGATGATGTCTGGACTACAGTGTGCTGGTCTCTCCTTTAATCAGTAGGATGATGTCTGGACTACAGTGTGCTGGTCTCTCCTTTAATCAGTAGGATGATGTCTGGACTACAGTGTGCTGGTCTCTCCTTTAATCAGTAGGATGATGTCTGGACTACAGTGTGCTGGTCTCACCTTTAATCAGTAGGATGATGTCTGGACTACGGTGTACTGGTCTCTCCTTTAATCAGTAGGATGATGTCTGGACTACAGTGTGCTGGTCTCACCTTTAATCAGTAGGATGCTGTCTGGACTACAGTGTGCTGGTCTCTCTGGACTACAGTGTGCTGGTCTCTCCTTTAATCAGTGGGATGCTGTCTGGACTACGGTGTACTGGTCTCTCCTTTAATCAGTATGATGCTGTCTGGACTACGGTGTGCTGGTCTCTCCTTTAATCAGTAGGATGCTGCCTGGACTACGGTGTACTAGTTTCTCCTTTAATCAGTAGGATGCTGTCTGGACTACGGTGTACTGGTCTCTCCTTTAATCAGTAGGATGATGTCTGGACTACATTTACATTACATTTAAGTCATTTAGCAGACGCTCTTATCCAGAGCGACTTAGACTACAGTGTGCTGGTCTCTCCTTTAATCAGTAGGATGCTGTCTGGACTACAGTGTGCTGGTCTCTCAGGACTACAGTGTGCTGGTCTCTCCTTTAATCAGTGGGATGCTGTCTGGACTACAGTGTGCTGGTCTCTCAGGACTACAGTGTGCTGGTCTCTCCTTTAATCAGTGGGATGCTGTCTGGACTATGGTGTACTGGTCTCTCCTTTAATCAGTATGACGCTGTCTGGTCTACAGTGTGCTGGTCTCTCTTTTTATCAGTAGGATGCTGTCTGGACTACAGTGTACTAGAAAATAGTGTGACCTATAACATTGGGAGAATCACAAGATAGAAACAGTAGTAAGTATGTTTTATATTGACAAGGCCGGAGAGATACCATGACATATATTGCTGACTTGTGCCACTGCTTTGTCACTGAGCTAATATACACTGCTCAAAAAAATAAAGGGAACACTTAAACAACACAATGTAACTCCAAGTCAATCACACTTCTGTGAAATCAAACTGTCCACTTAGGAAGCAACACTGATTGACATTACATTTCACATGCTGTTGTGCAAATGGATTAGACAACAGGTGGAAATTATAGGCAATTAGCAAGACACCCCCAATAAAGGAGTGGTTCTGCAGGTGGTACCACAGACCACTTCTCAGTTCCTATGCTTCCTGGCTGATGTTTTGGTCACTTTTGAATGCTGGCGGTGCTTTCACTCTAATGGTAGACGGAGTCTACAACCCACACAAGTGGCTCAGGTAGTGCATCTCATCCAGGATGGCACATCAATGTGAGCTGTGGCAAGAAGGTTTGCTGTGTCTGTCAGCGTAGTGTCCAGAGCATGGAGGCGCTACCAGGAGACAGGCCAGTACATCAGGAGACGTGGATGAGGCCGTAGGAGGGCAACAACCCAGCAGCAGGACCACTACCTCCGCCTTTGTGCAAGGAGGAGTAGTAGGAGCACTGCCAGAGCCCTGCAAAATGACCTCCAGCAGGCCACAAATGTGCATGTGTCTGCTCAAACGGTCAGAAACAGACTCCATGAGGGTGGTATGAGGGCCCGACGTCCACAGGTGGGGGTTGTGCTTACAGCCCAACACCGTGCAGGACGTTTGGCATTTGCCAGAGAACACCAAGATTGGCAAATTCGCCACTGGTGCCCTGTGCCCTTCACAGATGAAAGCAGGTTCACACTGAGCACATGTGACAGACGTGACAGTCTGGAGACGCCGTGGAGAACGTTCTGCTGCCTGCAACATCCTCCAGCATGACCGGTTTGGCGGTGGGTCAATCATGGTGTGGGGTGGCATTTCTTTGGGGGGCCGCACAGCCCTCCATGTGCTCGCCAGAGGTAGCCTGACTGCCATTAGGTACCGAGATGAGATCCTCAGACCCCTTGTGAGACCATATGCTGGTGCGGTTGGCCCTGGGTTCCTCCTAATGCAAGACAATGCTAGACCTCATGTGGCTGGAGTGTGTCAGCAGTTCCTGCAAGAGGAAGGCATTGATGCTATGGACTGGCCCGCCCGTTCCCCAGATCTGAATCCAATTGAGCACATCTGGGACATCATGTCTCGCTCCATCCACCAACGCCACATTGCACCACAGACTGTCCAGGAGTTGGCGGATGCTTTAGTCCAGGTCTGGGAGGAGATCCCTCAGGAGACCATCCGCCATCTCATCAGGAGCATGCCCAGGCGTTGTAGGGAGGTCATACAGGCATGTGGAGGCCACACACACTACTGAGCCTCATTTTGGGTTGTTTTAAGGACATTACATCAAAGTTGGATCAGCCTGTAGTGTGTTTTTCCACTTTAATTTTGAGTGTGACTCCAAATCCAGACCTCCATGGGTTGATACATTTGATTTCCATTGATCATTTTTGTGTGATTTTGTTGTCAGCACATTCAACTATGTAAAGAAAAAAGTATTTAATAACAATATTTCATTCATTCAGATCTAGGATGTGTTATTTTAGTGTTCCCTTTATATTTGTGAGCAGTGTATAACATCTTCATCAGCAACAGAAACAACAATCAACCCGAACATTGTGGGAGAGTGTAGTATGACAGAGACAGGGTTCTGATGATTGTTGGGTTCAAGTTGGTGGTAAAGACCTGTGTGGGTGCCGGACCAGCATGAGGGCAGGTTGTGTGTGTGTATGCGAGTGTTCGTGTGTGTAATGATGATGAAAGGGAGAATGGATTGTGGAGGCGGGTTACTGGGGAACATAAACAAACCACAATGCTGACTGTCTCCATTTTAGCTTCACTGTGTGACTCATTACAACACTCCTCACTTTCGACCCCTCACCTCTCCTCTGTTTTCTCTCCATCTCTACAATCACTACGCCATGGAAGGTCACTATGTGTGTAGTGCACTCTGATACAAGATCGAAGCTGGATATGAGCAGGGATGTCACCTCCATGGTTGCATTTCATTCCATGAAGACGTTCCCTCTCCTCTGTCCTCCTTCACTTACCTTTATGGATCTGAGACAACTGGGTGTAAGAAACAGCTCCGCCTAGTGCCCGTCATAAACTAGGGCAGAGGGGAGGGAACTTTTCCGTAGAATGAAACACAACACACTACACATGACTCTCCCCAACCCCCTCCATTCCCCATTACTGTGTCCCAAATGGCACGCCATTCCCTATATAGTTGACTACTTTTAGACTGGAGCCCTAGTTCACTACCATTTGGGACACAAGTCATGTCTCCAGTTTCAGGGCAGTTACACCAGGTTGTCTTGGCTGTGTGTTACGGCATGGGTTACGTTGGGGCAGAGTCCGCCAGGGAAGGATTGTCTTGGCTGTGTCCTGACCCATTAAGCTGTAATCAGATCCAGTCCCTCTGGTGCTGGAGTGTGAGAAGGCTCTTACAGCAGAATGAGACACCTCTGACACACACACACACACACACACACACACACACACACACACACACACACACACACACACACACACACACACACACACACACACACACACCACACACACACTCCTGTTCAAAATATGTGGGGGCTTGGAGGTAACTACTTATTTATGCTCTATAATGTGAACCCCCAGGAGAACCCCCTCACACCCCCTCTCACCTCCCATGGATGTCTACCTTTAAAGAGCCAGTAGGCCATTAGAGAGACACAGCAGAGTCGTGAGGCAGAGCCAGTAGTCCATTAGAGAGACACAGCACAGTGGTGAGGCAGAGCCAGTAGGCCATTAGAGAGACACAGCAGACTGGTGAGAAAGAGCCAGTAGTCCATTAGAGAGACACAGCAGACTGGTGAGGCAGAGCCAGTAGTCCATTAGAGAGACACAGCAGACTGGTGAGGCAGAGCCAGTAGTCCATTAGAGACACAGCAGAGTGGTGAGGCAGAGCCAGTAGTCCATTAGAGAGACACAGCAGAGTGGTGAGGCAGAGCCAGTAGTCCATTAGAGACACAGCAGAGTGGTGAGGCAGAGCCAGTAGTCCATTAGAGAGACACAGCAGAGTGGTGAGGCAGAGCCAGTAGACCATTAGGGAGACACAGCAGAGTGGTGAGGCAGAGCCAGTAGTCCATTAGAGAGACACAGCAGAATGGTGAGGCAGAGCCAGTAGTCCATTAGAGAGACACAGCAGAGTGGTGAGGCAGAGCCAGTAGTCCATTAGAGAGACACAGCAGAGTGGTGAGGCAGAGCCAGTAGACCATTAGGGAGACACAGCAGAGTGGTGAGGCAGAGCCAGTAGTCCATTAGAGAGACACAGCAGAATGGTGAGGCAGAGCCAGTAGTCCATTAGAGAGACACAGCAGAGTGGTGAGGCAGAGCCAGTAGTCCATTAGAGAGACACAGCAGAGTGGTGAGGCAGAGCCAGTAGGCCATTAGATAGACACAGCAGACTGGTGAGAAAGAGCCAGTAGTCCATTAGAGAGACACAGCAGACTGGTGAGTCAGAGCCAGTAGTCCACTAGAGACACAGCAGAGTGGTGAGAAAGAGCCAGTAGTCCATTAGAGAGACACAGCAGAGTGGTGAGAAAGAGCCAGTACGCCATTAGGGAGACACAGCAGAGTGGTGAGGCAGAGCCAGTAGTCCATTAGGGAGACACAGCAGAGTGGTGAGGCAGAGCCAGTAGACCATTAGAGAGACACAGCAGAGTGGTGAGGCAGAGCCAGTAGGCCATTAGGGAGACACAGCAGAGTGGTGAGGCAGAGCCAGTAGTCCATTAGAGAGACACAGCAGAGTGGTGAGGCAGAGCCAGTAGTCCATTAGAGACACAGCAGAGTGGTGAGGCAGAGCCAGTAGTCCATTAGAGAGACACAGCAGAGTGGTGAGGCAGAGCCAGTAGTCCATTAGAGACACAGCAGAGTGGTGAGGCAGAGCCAGTAGTCCATTAGAGAGACACAGCAGAGTGGTGAGGCAGAGCCAGTAGACCATTAGGGAGACACAGCAGAGTGGTGAGGCAGAGCCAGTAGTCCATTAGAGAGACACAGCAGAATGGTGAGGCAGAGCCAGTAGTCCATTAGAGAGACACAGCAGAGTGGTGAGGCAGAGCCAGTAGGCCATTAGGGAGACACAGCAGAGTGGTGAGGCAGAGCCAGTAGTCCATTAGAGAGACACAGCAGAGTGGTGAGGCAGAGCCAGTAGTCCATTAGGGAGACACAGCAGAGTGGTGAGGCAGAGCCAGTAGTCCATTAGGGAGACACAGCAGAGTGGTGAGGCAGAGCCAGTAGTCCATTAGAGAGACACAGCAGAGTGGTGAGGCAGAGCCAGTAGTCCATTAGGGAGACACAGCAGAGTGGTGAGGCAGAGCCAGTAGTCCATTAGAGAGACACAGCAGAGTGGTGAGGCAGAGCCAGTAGTCCATTAGAGAGACACAGCAGAGTGGTGAGGCAGAGCCAGTAGTCCATTAGAGAGACACAGCAGAGTGGTGAGGCAGAGCCAGTAGTCCATTAGAGAGACACAGCAGAGTGGTGAGGCAGAGCCAGTAGTCCATTAGAGAGACACAGCAGAGTGGTGAGGCAGAGCCAGTAGGCCATTAGGGAGACACAGCAGAGTGGTGAGGCAGAGCCAGTAGTCCATTAGAGAGACACAGCAGAGTGGTGAGGCAGAGCCAGTAGTCCATTAGAGACACAGCAGAGTGGTGAGGCAGAGCCAGTAGACCATTAGGGAGACACAGCAGAGTGGTGAGGCAGAGCCAGTAGTCCATTAGAGAGACACAGCAGAGTGGTGAGGCAGAGCCAGTAGTCCATTAGGGAGACACAGCAGAGTGGTGAGGCAGAGCCAGTAGTCCATTAGAGAGACACAGCAGAGTGGTGAGGCAGAGCCAGTAGTCCATTAGGGAGACACAGCAGAGTGGTGAGGCAGAGCCAGTAGTCCATTAGAGAGACACAGCAGAGTGGTGAGGCAGAGCCAGTAGTCCATTAGAGAGACACAGCAGAGTGGTGAGACAGAGCCAGTAGTCCATTAGAGAGACACAGCAGAGTGGTGAGGCAGAGCCAGTAGTCCATTAGAGAGACACAGCAGAGTGGTGAGGCAGAGCCAGTAGTCCATTAGGGAGACACAGCAGAGTGGTGAGGCAGAGCCAGTAGTCCATTAGAGAGACACAGCAGAGTGGTGAGGCAGAGCCAGTAGTCCATTAGGGAGACACAGCAGAGTGGTGAGGCAGAGCCAGTAGTCCATTAGAGAGACACAGCAGAGTGGTGAGGCAGAGCCAGTAGTCCATTAGAGAGACACAGCAGAGTGGTGAGGCAGAGCCAGTAGTCCATTAGAGAGACACAGCAGAGTGGTGAGGCAGAGCCTAGTAAAGAGCAGGAATGGGAGAAAGAAATATGACAGATGAATGTGTTTATTAAAATAGCGTTGACTCCATGACGTCTTAATTACATGAATCAACTTGGAGAGCTGTAAGGTTGATAGCCGTGACAATGATAATAGGTGTCGATGAAGGGGTGTCACTCATGGTTTCCTGTGAAAGCCACACGTAAGGCTTCGCTGCATCAACAACGAGCAGAGAACGTGACACCTGCACTAAGAAAATATTCACACACAAACGACTTTGGGTGTCTTCGTCGCTTTGATTGTCCTCTGCGGCAATGTTTCCATGTCATTTAATGTTTCTGTCAGCTTGACTAACCCCCTCGCTCCTTCTCTCTCTCGCTCTCTCTTTTTATTTATTTTCGTATATCTCCCTCTCTCGTCTTATCTCTCTTTCTCCCTTCCTATTTCTCTCTTTAATACCCCCCTCCCTCCACCCCTCCTCTCTCTCTATCGCGGTCTCGTTCTCACACTCCCTCTCTTGCGCTCTCTCTTTTGTTCTCTCTCTCTTGCACTGCCTTACTTTCTATTTGTGTCTCACTGTCTCTCCCTTTCTCTTTCACCCTTTATATCTCTCTGCCTCTCACTCTCTCACTCTCTCTGCCTCTCTCTCTGCCTCTCTCTCTGCCTCTCTCTCTGTCTCTCTCTCTCTCTGCCTCTCTTCTCTCTCTCTCTCTCTCTGCTCTCTCTCTCTTGTTCTCTCTCTCTGCATGTCTCCTTCTTCTCTCTCTTCTCTCACTCTCTCTCTTTCTCTCTCTCTCTCTCTCTCTCTCTGCATCTCTCTCTCTCTCTCTCTCTCTCTGCATCTCTCTCTCTCTGCCTCTCTCTCTGTCTCTCTCTCTCTCTCTGCCTCTCTATCTCTCTCTTTCTGTCTCTCTCTCTCTCTCTCTCTCTCTCTCTCTCTCTCTCTCTCTCTCTCTCTCTCTCTCTCTCTCTCTCTCTCTCTCTCTCTCTCTCTCTCTCTCTCTCTCTCTCTCTCTCTCTCTCTCTCTCTCTCTCTCTCTCTCTCTCTCTCTCTCTCTCTCTCTCTCTCTCTCTCTCCTGCTGTTTGGGTGTGCTGCTGGCAGAGTGAGTGACAGTCCGGTAAATAGTAAGAGACTGTGCCGCGTACAGAGAGGAGGGCGTCAGTGACCCTGGTGTTAAGGGGAGGGCTGAAATGGTGGTGTGTTAAACAGAGCAGTGTGCTGAGTCTGGAGACAACTTCAGTGATACATCTAATGGGGATAAATGTGAGAAAGAGAAGCATAGGGAAGAGAGAGAAGCAGCAGTGAAGAGCTGAGTGTCTGAGGATATGGAAGAATAACTAGCAGTAGTACCCGTGTGCATTCGAGTGTCTACAGGGGGATGCTAGGGGGCAGCAGGAGCAGTAGGGGTTCAGGACGTAGGAGCCGGGGGACTTGGGGTCTGTTGAGACGAGAGAAAATGATATATGAGGAAATATGTCATCCCTGTCCAACTCTCAGCTAATAACTTGTTTTAACTTCTCACTCTGTTCGTAATGTTCACCAATCTGGTTTTAGACCAGGAAATAATTCCATTTCCTCTGCTTGTTTTAGATGATGTGTTAATAATGCTTAGATCATCAAAATCATTGTGCAGACATATTTATAGACTTTCCCAAGGCCTTCAACACCTTCGCATTCAAAGGTTGACTGAGATCAAGTGGTTTGAGAATTACCTGTCAGACAGGATACAACTTGTGAAGGTTGGTGTTAAGTTCAGTTTCCTGGATATTACGAAAGGTGTACCGCATGGGTCAGAATTGGGACCTGTTATCTTGACTATATAAAACCTGTAATATTCATCTGTATGCAGACGATACTGTACCAACTGTAGCTCAGACATTGTTAGAGCTGCAATCTGACTTTGTTGTCTTACAGAAAGCCCTGGTTGGTTTAAGACTTGTACTTAACGTGGGCAAGACTAAATACATGTTGTTCTCTAATTCTCGCCAAAAAAATCATATAGACTACATATATATTAATTGAATGGTTCTCCCATCAATTGGGCTCCACGTATAAATATCTGGGCACGGACAAGGATTTAACGTGAGAAAAAAAGCCAATTAAAAAGCTAAGACTTAAAGTGGGCCTCTTTTTTAGAAACAGATCTTGCCTCTCACTTAACAGCAGGAAACAGAATGTACTGTCAACTTTACTGACAGTTCTTGACTATGGTGACACCATTTCCCAGAATGCAGCAGCTCTTTACTCTTTAAATCTTTGGATGCCGTCTACCACAGTAACCTTCACTTTATCATTAAAGTCCTGTAGATCACTTCATTATTCCCTTTTTGTTAACAAAACTCTACTACACAAGCTTCCGACTTACCAAACTTCATGGATTAAGTATAAAAACATAGTTACCAAATCCATTCACAGGTTTGATTAACTCTGCGGGTCGCCACCGAATGAGGTAAATCCACGTTCAGTTTTAATACCCCCACATTTTAACCTGCAGGACGTCTTGATTCCCTGGTGCCTCTAGGGCAGTTGAGGAGTCTAATGTTGAATTTGTTAAATAATAATTGCATTTGTTTTGATTAAACGTAGAAATGCATTGTGGTGTTGAAATGGTTGTTTTTGAAATTGTAACCTGTAGTTTTTATAGGAATGTTCTAGTTGAATGTGTTGAATTTGTTGTCCTCAGGGCACCATTGAAAATGAGGCTCCCCTGATGTAACTAAATAAATCCAGTTAGTGGGACTACTGCTGTTTCCGTCACCTACTCAGTTCATTTACTGACTCGGATGGTTGTGTTTTACGATGTAGAGAGGACATATCGACCATGACTGTGGAGAGATGGGTAGCTGCATTGGGGTCTGACAGTGGAGGGTGGAGGGGAGATGGGGGTACATTGCTATATTGCCAGACTTGGCATCAGCTCACCCTGCCTAAAGTGCTTTAAATTGCCTGGAACTAACTCTCAATTAAAACGCTCCAAATTAGTGCATGTTAATTAACAATTCTACTGAAGCAGTAAGACGCTGATGGGGGTTTATTTTTAAATAAACAAAAGTGCACAAGTAAATACATATTTAGGGAAGAGAGTGTCAGTGAAAAGGAAAGAAATAGAAATGCTTCCAATACTTACAGGTTCATTGGCTCAATGGTTATAGCACTCTGGAGCAACCTTCTGCAAGGAATGCTAAATGCTGCGGCACTACGGCACAACATAGGAAGCAAGGAAACAATAGATCCGCATTCATTTGTGATAACCATGAACTGTGTGTGTGTCTCTTCTCCCTGGCTTTCTCCCACCTCTCTGCCTCCATGTCTCTTGTTCTCCAGGTCTCCATAGGAGGTTGTGGAGGCCATTCCAGATCACTGGTCCAGGCGGCTCCCAGAGTCCTGACTGAAGGCTGGCTGAACGGACTTAATTGACTGTGGGTGATGAGGGTATACAACTCTGAAACCAGTCAGAATACACACACACCAGTGTTCTTTGAGCGCTTGGGGTTAGGGGAGCCAACCATGTTTAGGGAGTTTGCTGAGCAGATTAACAATATGAAAACAGACAGAGAGGAGAGAGAGAGGGATTGAGAGAGAGAAAGAAAGACAGGAAATTAGTCTCTCTCTAAATCATGCCTCGTCTATACATAATCTGAAAATGCATATGTTCAATAACTTGCACTTAACCACTATCACCAACCATAAACATGATTTACCTACTGTATCATTATCTACATATCAAACACCTCTCCAAGAGAGAGGTGAGAGAACGAGGAGGGATGGTGAGAGAGAGAGGAGGGATGGTGAGAGAGAGAGGAGGGATGGTGAGAGAGAGCAGAGAGAGAGAGAGAGGAGGGATGGTGAGCGAGAGCAGAGAGAGAGAGAGGAGGGATGATGAGAGAGAGAGAGAGGAGGGATGGTGAGCGAGAGCAGAGAGAGAGAGAGGAGGGATGGTGAGCGAGAGCAGAGAGAGAGAGAGGAGGGATGGTGAGAGAGAGAGAGAGAGGAGGGATGGCGAGAGAGAGAGGAGGGATGGCGAGAGAGAGAGGAGGGATGGTGAGAGAGAGAGGAGGGATGGTGAGAGAGAGCAGAGAGAGAGGAGGGATGGTGAGAGAGAGAGAGAGGGAGGGATGGCGAGAGAGAGAGGAGGGATGGCGAGAGAGAGAGGAGGGATGGTGAGAGAGAGAGGAGGGATGGTGAGAGAGAGCAGAGAGAGAGAGAGAGGAGGGATGGTGAGCGAGAGCAGAGAGAGAGAGAGGAGGGATGATGAGAGAGAGAGAGAGGAGGGATGGTGAGCGAGAGCAGAGAGAGAGAGAGGAGGGATGGTGAGCGAGAGCAGAGAGAGAGAGAGGAGGGATGGTGAGAGAGAGAGAGAGGAGGGATGGCGAGAGAGAGATGAGGGATGGCGAGAGAGAGAGGAGGGATTGCGAGAGAGAGAGGAGGGATGGTGAGAGAGAAAGGAGGGATGGTGAGAGAGAGAGGAGGGATGGCGAGAGAGAGAGGAGGGATGGCGAGAGAGAGAGGAGGGATGGCGAGAGAGAGAGGAGGGATGGCGAGAGAGAGAGGAGGGATGGCGGAGAGAGAGAGGAGGGATGGCGAGAGAGAGAGGAGGGATGGTGAGAGAGAGGAGGGATGGCGAGAGAGAGAGGAGGGATGGTGAGAGAGAGGAGGGATGGCGAGAGAGAGAGGAGGGATGGCGAGAGAGAGAGGAGGGATGGCGGAGAGAGAGATGAGGGATATTGAGAGAGAGAGAGAGGAGGGATGGCGAGAGAGAGAGGAGGGATGGTGAGAGAGAGCAGAGAGAGAGAGAGGAGGGATGGTGAGCGAGAACAGAGAGAGAGGAGGGATGGTGAGAGAGAGAGGAGGGATGGCCAGAGCGAGAGAGAGGAGGGATGGTGAGAGAGAGCAGAGAGAGAGAGAGGGATGGTGAGAGAGAGCAGAGAGAGAGAGAGAGGAGGAATGGTGAGCGAGAGCAGAGAGCAGAGAGAGAGGAGGGATGGTGAGAGAGAGCAGAGAGAGGAGGGATGGTGAGAGAGAGCAGAGAGAGAGAGAGGAGGGATGGTGAGAGAGAGCAGAGAGAGAGAGAGAGGAGGAATGGTGAGCGAGAGCAGAGAGCAGAGAGAGAGGAGGGATGGTGAGAGAGAGCAGAGAGAGGAGGGATGGTGAGAGAGAGCAGAGAGAGAGAGAGAGGAAGGATGGCCAGAGAGAGAGAGAGGAGGGATGGTGAGAGAGAGCAGAGAGAGAGAGGAGGGATGGTGAGAGAGAGAGGAGGGATGGCCAGAGGAGAGAGGGACATATGAAGAGGGATGAGGTGGGCTGAGGAGAGTGAGGAGAATTAGTAGTGACTCATGCTCAGCCCAATGGCAGCTTAATGACCTGCGGTCAGTCGACTCTGTCTCAATTCATCAGACTGCTCTCTTTCTCTTGGCCTCTTTTTCTATCATTCTCTCTCTCCATCGCTTTGTCTTTCACTCACACACTCTCTGTCTCCCTATCTTCTCCCTCACTTTGTCTTTCACTCACACACTCTCTGTCTCCCTGTCTTCTCCCTCACTTTGTCTTTCACTCACACACTCTCTGTCTCCCTGTCTTCTCCCTCGCTTTGTCTTTCACTCACACACTCTCTGTCTCCCTGTCTTCTCCCTCACTTTGTCTTTCACTCACACACTCTCTGTCTCCCTGTCTTCTCCCTCACTTTGTCTTTCACTCACACACTCTCTGTCTCCCTGTCTTCTCCCTCGCTTTGTCTTTCACTCACACATTCACTGTCTCCCTGTCTTCTCCCTCGCTTTGTATTTCACTCACACACTCACTGTCTCCCTGTCTTCTCCCTCACGTTTTCCCACCTCTCCATCTCTTGTTCTCTTTCACTTTCTCTCACCCGCTCTCACTATTCTCTCTCTCTCTCGCTTTCCCTCTTTCACCTATTCAGGTGAGGGAGATATCACCTCCTTCCCTCTTTCTCCTATTCAGGTGAGGGAGATATCACCTCCTTCCCTCTTTCTCCTATTCAGGTGAGGGAGATATCACCTCCTTCCCTCTCTCTCCTATTCAGGTGAGGGAGATATCACCTCCTTCCCTCTTTCTCCTATTCAGGTGAGGGAGATATCACCTCCTTCACTCTTTCTCATATTCACGTGAGGGAGATATCACCTCCTTCCCTCTTTCTCCTATTCAGGTGAGAGAGATATCACCTCCTTCCCTCTTTCTCCTATTCAGGTGAGGGAGATATCACCTCCTTCCCTCTGTCTCCTATTCAGGTGAGGGAGATATCATCTCCTTCCCTCTTTCTCCTATTCAGGTGAGGGAGATATCACCTCCTTCCCTCTTTCTCCTATTCAGGTGAGGGAGATATCACCTTCTTCCCTCTTTCTCCTATTCAGGTGAGGGAGATATCACCTCCTTCCCTCTCTCTCCTATTCAGGTGAGGGAGATATCACCTCCTTCCATCTTTCTCCTATTCAGGTGAGGGAGATATCACCTCCTTCCCTCTTTCTCCTATTCAGGTGAGGGAGATATCACCTCCTTCCCTCTTTCTCCTATTCAGGTGAGGGAGATATCACCTCCTTCCCTCTTTCTCCTATTCAGGTGAGGGAGATATCACCTCCTTCCCTCTTTCTCCTATTCAGGTGAGGGAGATATCACCTCCTTCCCTCTTTCTCCTATTCAGGTGAGGGAGATATCACCTCCTTCCCTCTTTCTCCTATTCAGGTGAGGGAGATATCACCTCCTTCCCTCTTTCTCCTTATCAGGTGAGGGAGATATCACCTCCTTCCCTCTTTCTCCTATTCAGGTGAGGGAGATATCACCTCCTTCCCTCTTTCTCCTATTCAGGTGAGGGAGATATCACCTCCTTCCCTCTTTCTCCTATTCAGGTGAGGGAGATATCACCTCCTTCCCTCTTTCTCCTATTCAGGTGAGGGAGATATCACCTCCTTCCCTCTTTCTCCTATTCAGGTGAGGGAGATATCACCTCCTTCCCTCTTTCTCCTATTCAGGTGAGGGAGATATCACCTCCTTCCCTCTTTCTCCTATTCAGGTGAGGGAGATATCACCTCCTTCCCTCTTTCTCCTATTCAGGTGAGGGAGATATCACCTCCTTCCCTCTTTCTCCTATTCAGGTGAGGGAGATATCACCTCCTTCCCTCTTTCTCCTATTCAGGTGAGGGAGATATCACCTCCTTCCCTCTTTCTCCCTCCTTCAGGTGAGGTGAGAGATCACCTCCTTCCCTCTTTCTCCTATTCAGGTGAGGGAGATATCACCTCCTTCCCTCTTTCTCCTATTCAGGTGAGGGAGATATCACCTCCTTCCCTCTTTCTCCTATTCAGGTGAGGGAGATATCACCTCCTTCCCTCTCTCTCCTATTCAGGTGAGGGAGATATCACCTCCTTCCCTCTTTCTCCTATTCAGGTGAGGGAGATATCACCTCCTTCCCTCTTTCTCCTATTCAGGTGAGGGAGATATCACCTCCTTCCCTCTCTCTCCTATTCAGGTGAGGGAGATATCACCTCCTTCCCTCTTTCTCCTATTCAGGTGAGGGAGAAATCACCTCCTTCCCTCTCCCTATTCAGGTTCACCTCTCCCTATTCAGGTGAGGGAGATATCACCTCCTTCCCTCTCTCTCCTATTCAGGTGAGGGAGATATCACCTCCTTCCCTCTTTCTCCTATTCAGGTGAGGGAGATATCACCTCCTTCCCTCTTTCTCCTATTCAGGTGAGGGAGATATCACCTCCTTCCCTCTTTCTCCTATTCAGGTGAGGGAGATATCACCTCCTTCCTCTTTCTCCTATTCAGGTGAGGGAGATATCACCTCCTTCCCTCTTTCTCCTATTCAGGTGAGGGAGATATCACCTCCTTCCCTCTTTCTCCTATTCAGGTGAGGGAGATATCACCTCCTTCCCTCTTTCTCCTATTCAGGTGAGGGAGATATCACCTCCTTCCCTCTCTCTCCTATTCAGGTGAGGGAGATATCACCTCCTTCCCTCTCTCTCCTATTCAGGTGAGGGAGATATCACCTCCTTCCCTCTTTCTCCTTATCAGGTGAGGGAGATATCACCTCCTTCCCTCTTTCTCCTATTCAGGTGAGGGAGATATCACCTCCTTCTCTCTTTCTCCTATTCAGGTGAGGGAGATATCACCTCCTTCCCTCTTTCTCCTATTCAGGTGAGGGAGATATCACCTCCTTCCCTCTTTCTCCTATTCAGGTGAGGGAGATATCACCTCCTTCCCTCTTTCTCCTATTCAGGTGAGGGAGATATCACCTCCTTCCCTCTCTCTCCTATTCAGGTGAGGGAGATATCACCTCCTTCCCTCTCTCTCCTATTCAGGTGAGGGAGATATCACCTCCTTCCCTCTTTCTCCTATTCAGGTGAGGGAGATATCACCTCCTTCCCTCTCTCTCCTATTCAGATGAGGGAGATATCACCTCCTTCCCTCTCTCTCCTATTCAGGTGAGGGAGATATCACCTCCTTCCCTCTCTCTCCTATTCAAGTGAGGGAGATATCACCTCCTTCCCTCTCTCTCCTATTCAGGTGAGGGAGATATCACCTCCTTCCCTCTTTCTCCTATTCAGGTGAGGGAGATATCACCTCCTTCCCTCTTTCTCCTATTCAGGTGAGGGAGATATCACCTCCTTCCCTCTTTCTCCTATTCAGGTGAGGGAGATATCACCTCCTTCCCTCTTTCTCCTATTCAGGTGAGGGAGATATCACCTCCTTCCCTCTCTCTCCTATTCAGGTGAGGGAGATATCACCTCCTTCCCTCTTTCTCCTATTCAGGTGAGGGAGATATCACCTCCTTCCCTCTCTCTCCTATTCAGATGAGGGAGATATCACCTCCTTCCCTCTCTCTCCTATTCAGGTGAGGGAGATATCACCTCCTTCCCTCTCTCTCCTATTCAGGTGAGGGAGATATCACCTCCTTCCCTCTCTCTCCTATTCAGGTGAGGGAGATATCACCTCCTTCCCTCTTTCTCCTATTCAGGTGAGGGAGATATCACCTCCTTCCCTCTTTCTCCTATTCAGGTGAGGGAGATATCACCTCCTTCCCTCTCTCTCCTATTCAGGTGAGGGAGATATCACCTCCTTCCCTCTTTCTCCTATTCAGGTGAGGGAGATATCACCTCCTTCCCTCTCTCTCCTATTCAGATGAGGGAGATATCACCTCCTTCCCTCTCTCTCCTATTCAGGTGAGGGAGATATCACCTCCTTCCCTCTCTCTCCTATTCAGGTGAGGGAGATATCACCTCCTTCCCTCTCTCTCCTATTCAGGTGAGGGAGATATCACCTCCTTCCCTCTTTCTCCTATTCAGGTGAGGGAGATATCACCTCCTTCCCTCTTTCTCCTATTCAGGTGAGGGAGATATCACCTCCTTCCCTCTTTCTCCTATTCAGGTGAGGGAGATATCACCTCCTTCCCTCTTTCTCCTATTCAGGTGAGGGAGATATCACCTCCTTCCCTCTCTCTCCTATTCAGGTGAGGGAGATATCACCTCCTTCCCTCTTTCTCCTATTCAGGTGAGGGAGATATCACCTCCTTCCCTCTCTCTCCTATTCAGGTGAGGGAGATATCACCTCCTTCCCTCTCTCTCCTATTCAGGTGAGGGAGATATCACCTCCTTCCCTCTCTCTCCTATTCAGGTGAGGGAGATATCACCTCCTTCCCTCTCTCTCCTATTCAGGTGAGGGAGATATCACCTCCTTCCCTCTTTCTCCTATTCAGGTGAGGGAGATATCACCTCCTTCCCTCTTTCTCCTATTCAGGTGAGGGAGATATCACCTCCTTCCCTCTCTCTCCTATTCAGGTGAGGGAGATATCACCTCCTTCCCTCTTTCTCCTATTCAGGTGAGGGAGATATCACCTCCTTCCCTCTCTCTCCTATTCAGGTGAGGGAGATATCACCTCCTTCCCTCTCTCTCCTATTCAGGTGAGGGAGATATCACCTCCTTCCCTCTCTCTCCTATTCAGGTGAGGGAGATATCACCTCCTTCCCTCTCTCTCCTATTCAGGTGAGGGAGATATCACCTCCTTCCCTCTCTCTCCTATTCAGGTGAGGGAGATATCACCTCCTTCCCTCTTTCTCCTATTCAGGTGAGGGAGATATCACCTCCTTCCCTCTCTCTCCTATTCAGGTGAGGGAGATATCACCTCCTTCCCTCTCTCTCCTATTCAGGTGAGGGAGATATCACCTCCTTCCCTCTTTCTCCTATTCAGGTGAGGGAGATATCACCTCCTTCCCTCTTTCTCCTATTCAGGTGAGGGAGATAACACCTCCTTCCCTCTTTCTCCTATTCAGGTGAGGGAGATATCACCTCCTTCCCTCTCTCTCCTATTCAGGTGAGGGAGATATCACCTCCTTCCCTCTGTCTCCTATTCAGGTGAGGGAGATATCACCTCCTTCCCTCTTTCTCCTATTCAGGTGAGGGAGATATCACCTCCTTCCCTCTTTCTCCTATTCAGGTGAGGGAGATATCACCTCCTTCCCTCTTTCTCCTATTCAGGTGAGGGAGATATCACCTCCTTCCCTCTTTCTCCTATTCAGGTGAGGGAGATATCACCTCCTTCCCTCTTTCTCCTATTCAGGTGAGGGAGATATCACCTCCTTCCCTCTTTCTCCTATTCAGGTGAGGGAGATATCACCTCCTTTCCTCTTTCTCCTATTCAGGTGAGGGAGATATCACCTCCTTCCCTCTCTCTCCTATTCAGGTGAGGGAGATATCACCTCCTTCCCTCTTTCTCCTATTCAGGTGAGGGAGATATCACCTCCTTCCCTCTCTCTCCTATTCAGGTGAGGGAGATATCACCTCCTTCCCTCTTTCTCCTATTCAGGTGAGGGAGATATCACCTCCTTCCCTCTTTCTCCTATTCAGGTGAGGGAGATATCACCTCCTTCCCTCTTTCTCCTATTCAGGTGAGGGAGATATCACCTCCTTCCCTCTTTCTCCTATTCAGGTGAGGGAGATATCACCTCCTTCCCTCTTTCTCCTATTCAGGTGAGGGAGATATCACCTCCTTCCCTCTTTCTCCTATTCAGGTGAGGGAGATATCACCTCCTTCCCTCTTTCTCCTATTCAGGTGAGGGAGATATCACCTCCTTCCCTCTTTCTCCTATTCAGGTGAGGGAGATATCACCTTCTCGTTCAGACTGACTGGGCGGATTTGACTTGTTATTTTTTCTTCTCAGCGAGTCAGAGATTGAGTGAAAGAATGGGGGCACTTTAGGAGCACCCTGCATCAGCATGCCTGTCTGTCTGGATGTACAGCAGTCTATCCAGCCTCGGGGTGGGAGAATGGAAGGGTTCGAGGAAGAGGGGAAGAGGAGGGGAAGTCATGCCCTGGTTAACTTTTGGCTCTGGTGAAGTCAGGGGAGGTGGTTATGACTCTTATGACCCAGAGTCTCATGTACTGTATGTCTACTTAAGATCTGGAAGTGAAACTTCAGCATTCAAACACAACAGACAAGCCCAGGCCTGCCCAAGAAACTAATTAACAACTAACTGAATAGGACAAACAGAACACAAGTTAGGGGCCAGAGTCTGTGTTTAATAAAGGAACCCTAACTGAATAGGACAAACAGAACACAAGTTAGGGGCCAGAGTCTGTGTTTAGTGAAGGGACCCTAACTGAATAGGACAAACAGAACACAAGTTAGGGGCCAGAGTCTGTGTTTAGTAAAGGGACCCTAACTGAATAGGACAAACAGAACACAAGTTAGGGGCCAGAGTCTGTGTTTAGTAAAGGGACCCTAACTGAATAGGACAAACAGAACACAAGTTAGGGGCCAGAGTCTGTGTTTAGTAAAGGGACCCTAACTGAATAGGACAAACAGAACACAAGTTAGGGGCCAGAGTCTGTGTTTAGTGAAGGGACCCTAACTGAATAGGACAAACAGAACACAAGTTAGGGGCCAGAGTCTGTGTTTAGTAAAGGAACCCTAACTGAATAGGACAAACAGAACACAAGTTAGGGGCCAGAGTCTGTGTTTAGTGAAGGGACCCTAACTGAATAGGACAAACAGAACACAAGTTAGGGGCCAGAGTCTGTGTTTAATAAAGGAACCCTAACTGAATAGGACAAACAGAACACAAGTTAGGGGCCAGAGTCTGTGTTTAGTGAAGGGACCCTAACTGAATAGGACAAACAGAACACAAGTTAGGGGCCAGAGTCTGTGTTTAGTGAAGGGACCCTAACTGAATAGGACAAACAGAACACAAGTTAGGGGCCAGAGTCTGTGTTTAGTTTGTGTTTAGTGAAGGTGTTTACCCTAACTGAATAGGACAAACAGAACACAAGTTAGGGGCCAGAGTCTGTGTTTAGTAAAGGGACCCTAACTGAATAGGACAAACAGAACACAAGTTAGGGGCCAGAGTCTGTGTTTAGTAAAGGGACCCTAACTGAATAGGACAAACAGAACACAAGTTAGGGGCCAGTGTTTAGTC
The DNA here is from genome assembly GCF_023373465.1 of Oncorhynchus keta. Lineage (NCBI taxonomy): Eukaryota > Metazoa > Chordata > Actinopteri > Salmoniformes > Salmonidae > Oncorhynchus > Oncorhynchus keta. The sequence continues at coordinate 49,280 of NW_026277218.1, read as the reverse complement.
TGTGTTTAGGGACCCTCTGAATAGGACAAACAGAACACAAGTTTAGGGGCCAGAGTCTGTGTTTAGTAAAGGGACCCTAACTGAATTGGACAAACAGAACACAAGTTAGGGGCCAGAGTCTGTGTTTAGTAAAGGGACCCTAACTGAATAGGACAAACAGAACACAAGTTAGGGGCCAGAGTCTGTGTTTAGTAAAGGAACCCTAACTGAATAGGACAAACAGAACACAAGTTAGGGGCCAGAGTCTGTGTTTAGTAAAGGGACCCTAACTGAATAGGACAAACAGAACACAAGTTAGGGGCCAGAGTCTGTGTTTAGTGAAGGGACCCTAACTGAATAGGACAAACAGAACACAAGTTAGGGGCCAGAGTCTGTGTTTAGTGAAGGGACCCTAACTGAATAGGACAAACAGAACACAAGTTAGGGGCCAGAGTCTGTGTTTAGTAAAGGAACCCTAACTGAATAGGACAAACAGAACACAAGTTAGGGGCCAGAGTCTGTGTTTAGTGAAGGGACCCTAACTGAATAGGACAAACAGAACACAAGTTAGGGGCCAGAGTCTGTGTTTAGTGAAGGGACCCTAACTGAATAGGACAAACAGAACACAAGTTAGGGGCCAGAGTCTGTGTTTAGTGAAGGGACCCTAACTGAATAGGACAAACAGAACACAAGTTAGGGGCCAGAGTCTGTGTTTAGTGAAGGGACCCTAACTGAATTGGACAAACAGAACACAAGTTAGGGGCCAGAGTCTGTGTTTAGTGAAGGGACCCTAACTGAATTGGACAAACAGAACACAAGTTAGGGGCCAGAGTCTGTGTTTAGTAAAGGAACCCTAACTGAATAGGACAAACAGAACACAAGTTAGGGGCCAGAGTCTGTGTTTAGTAAAGGGACCCTAACTGAATAGGACAAACAGAACACAAGTTAGGGGCCAGAGTCTGTGTTTAGTGAAGGGACCCTAACTGAATAGGACAAACAGAACACAAGTTAGGGGCCAGAGTCTGTGTTTAGTAAAGGGACCCTAACTGAATAGGAAAACAGAACACAAGTTAGGGGCCAGAGTCTGTGTTTAGTAAAGGGACCCTAACTGAATAGGACAAACAGAACACAAGTTAGGGGCCAGAGTCTGTGTTTAGTAAAGGGACCCTAACTGAATAGGACAAACAGAACACAAGTTAGGGGCCAGAGTCTGTGTTTAGTAAAGGGACCCTAACTGAATAGGACAAACAGAACACAAGTTAGGGGCCAGAGTCTGTGTTTAATAAAGGGACCCTAACTGAATAGGACAAACAGAACACAAGTTAGGGGCCAGAGTCTGTGTTTAGTAAAGGGACCCTAACTGAATAGGACAAACAGAACACAAGTTAGGGGCCAGAGTCTGTGTTTAGTAAAGGGACCCTAACTGAATAGGACAAACAGAACACAAGTTAGGGGCCAGAGTCTGTGTTTAGTAAAGGGACCCTAACTGAATAGGACAAACAGAACACAAGTTAGGGGCCAGAGTCTGTGTTTAATAAAGGGACCCTAACTGAATAGGACAAACAGAACACAAGTTAGGGGCCAGAGTCTGTGTTTAGTGAAGGGACCCTAACTGAATAGGACAAACAGAACACAAGTTAGGGGCCAGAGTCTGTGTTTAGTGAAGGGACCCTAACTGAATAGGACAAACAGAACACAAGTTAGGGGCCAGAGTCTGTGTTTAGTAAAGGAACCCTAACTGAATAGGACAAACAGAACACAAGTTAGGGGCCAGAGTCTGTGTTTAGTGAAGGGACCCTAACTGAATAGGACAAACAGAACACAAGTTAGGGGCCAGAGTCTGTGTTTAGTGAAGGGACCCTAACTGAATTGGACAAACAGAACACAAGTTAGGGGCCAGAGTCTGTGTTTAGTGAAGGGACCCTAACTGAATAGGACAAACAGAACACAAGTTAGGGGCCAGAGTCTGTGTTTAGTGAAGGGACCCTAACTGAATTGGACAAACAGAACACAAGTTAGGGGCCAGAGTCTGTGTTTAGTGAAGGGACCCTAACTGAATTGGACAAACAGAACACAAGTTAGGGGCCAGAGTCTGTGTTTAGTAAAGGAACCCTAACTGAATAGGACAAACAGAACACAAGTTAGGGGCCAGAGTCTGTGTTTAGTGAAGGGACCCTAACTGAATTGGACAAACAGAACACAAGTTAGGGGCCAGAGTCTGTGTTTAGTGAAGGGACCCACAAGTTAGGGGCCAGAACTGAATTGGACAAACAGAACACAAGTTAGGGGCCAGAGTCTGTGTTTAGTGAAGGGACCCTAACTGAATAGGACAAACAGAACACAAGTTAGGGGCCAGAGTCTGTGTTTAGTAAAGGGACCCTAACTGAATAGGACAAACAGAACACAAGTTAGGGGCCAGAGTCTGTGTTTAGTAGGGACCCTAACTGAATGAACACAAGTTCTGTGTTTAGGGGACCCTAACTGAATAGGACAAACAGAACACAAGTTAGGGGCCAGAGTCTGTGTTTAGTGAAGGGACCCTAACTGAATAGGACAAACAGAACACAAGTTAGGGGCCAGAGTCTGTGTTTAATAAAGGAACCCTAACTGAATAGGACAAACAGAACACAAGTTAGGGGCCAGAGTCTGTGTTTAGTGAAGGGACCCTAACTGAATAGGACAAACAGAACACAAGTTAGGGGCCAGAGTCTGTGTTTAGTGAAGGGACCCTAACTGAATAGGACAAACAGAACACAAGTTAGGGGCCAGAGTCTGTGTTTAGTAAAGGGACCCTAACTGAATAGGACAAACAGAACACAAGTTAGGGGCCAGAGTCTGTGTTTAGTAAAGGGACCCTAACTGAATAGGACAAACAGAACACAAGTTAGGGGCCAGAGTCTGTGTTTAGTAAAGGGACCCTAACTGAATTGGACAAACAGAACACAAGTTAGGGGCCAGAGTCTGTGTTTAGTAAAGGGACCCTAACTGAATAGGACAAACAGAACACAAGTTAGGGGCCAGAGTCTGTGTTTAGTAAAGGAACCCTAACTGAATAGGACAAACAGAACACAAGTTAGGGGCCAGAGTCTGTGTTTAGTAAGGGACCCTAACTGAATAGGACAAACAGAACACAAGTTAGGGGCCAGAGTCTGTGTTTAGTGAAGGGACCCTAACTGAATAGGACAAACAGAACACAAGTTAGGGGCCAGAGTCTGTGTTTAGTAAAGGAACCCTAACTGAATAGGACAAACAGAACACAAGTTAGGGGCCAGAGTCTGTGTTTAGTGAAGGGACCCTAACTGAATAGGACAAACAGAACACAAGTTAGGGGCCAGAGTCTGTGTTTAGTGAAGGGACCCTAACTGAATTGGACAAACAGAACACAAGTTAGGGGCCAGAGTCTGTGTTTAGTGAAGGGACCCTAACTGAATAGGACAAACAGAACACAAGTTAGGGGCCAGAGTCTGTGTTTAGTAAAGGGACCCTAACTGAATAGGACAAACAGAACACAAGTTAGGGGCCAGAGTCTGTGTTTAGTGAAGGGACCCTAACTGAATAGGACAAACAGAACACAAGTTAGGGGCCAGAGTCTGTGTTTAGTAAAGGAACCCTAACTGAATAGGACAAACAGAACACAAGTTAGGGGCCAGAGTCTGTGTTTAGTAAAGGGACCCTAACTGAATAGGACAAACAGAACACAAGTTAGGGGCCAGAGTCTGTGTTTAGTAAAGGGACCCTAACTGAATAGGACAAACAGAACACAAGTTAGGGGCCAGAGTCTGTGTTTAGTGAAGGGACCCTAACTGAATAGGACAAACAGAACACAAGTTAGGGGCCGGAGTCTGTGTTTAATAAAGGGACCCTAACTGAATAGGACAAACAGAACACAAGTTAGGGGCCAGAGTCTGTGTTTAGTGAAGGGACCCGGAGCAGCAGCTGCTGCTTCTTCTTTAACTCACCAAGTCAGTTGTCTTCTTATTTTTGCGTTCATGTGTGTCTGTATGTCTGTGTGCACTCCTGGAGTCAAGGGGAGTCACGGCTGTGGTGACATTCCGAGAGTTGGTTGGCGTGGGCCTCCAGGGCTATTCTGCTGCAGTCGTGGCCTTTCAGAGAGACAGGCATGCCCCTGCTCTCTCTCTCTCTCTCTCTCTCTCTCTCTCTCTCTCTCTCTCTCTCTCTCTCTCTCTCTCTCTCTCTCTTGCTCTGCCTTACTTTCTATCTGTGTGTGTCTCTCTCTCTTTCTCTCTCCCTGACCACTGAGCATTCTCCGTCCATCACCACCCCCACACCAACCCCAGTCTGTCACAGAGGTCTGGGGTCAGTGGACAAGACAGACAGCCAGGTCCCCTGGAGGTGATTGAGGAGGAAGCTGAGCAGCTGGACCTCTGACCTGGCCAGGGTGGCCTGGCATGACCATGGCGAGACTGGGCACCCCTGGAGCCAGGAGCTTGAAGATCTGTAGGCCCTACTGTGCAGACAGGGAGACAGAGGGGGCGGCTGGGGTCAATAGCAGCAGGAGGACAGGGGATGAACCGTACCATGGCAAACAGAGCTTGGGTAACAAATGGCACCCTATTCCCTATGTAGTGTACTACTTTTGACCATAGGACTACTTTTTTAAATTTAACTAAGCAAGTCAGTTAAGAACAAATTGGCAAGTACCAACAAAACACCAGTCTCAACGTCAACAGTGAAGAGGTGACTCCGGGATGCTGGCCTTCTAGGCAGAGTTCCTCTGTCCAGTGTCTGTGTTCTTTTGTCCATCTTAATCTTTTCTTTTTATTGGCCAGTCTGAGATATGGCTTTTTCTTTGCAACTCTGCCTAGAAGGCCAGCATCCTGGAGTCGCCTCTTCACTGTTGACGTGGAGACTGGTGTTTTGCGGATACTATTTAATGAAGATGCCAGTTCTTAACTGACTTGCCAATTTGTTCTTAATTGACTTGCTTAGTTAAATTTTAAAAAGTAGTCCTATGGTCAAAAGTAGTACCCAGTTCTAACTAGGGTACTTAGACAATGTTTTCCTACGAGTTATGTATGCCCATGGGCAACTTGGCAAAAACAAAACAGAGATGTATCGAGCGAGCGAGAGAGAGAGAGAGAGAGAGTGGTTGAAAAATGAGTTTTAATGACTTCAAAAATAAACATATCCAGGTGTTAGAATGGCCAAGTCAAAGTCCAGACCTGAATCCAATCGAGAATCTGTGGAAAGAACTGAAAACTACTGTTCACAAATGCTCTCCATCCAACCTCACTGAGCTCGAGCTGTTTTGCAAGGAGGGATGGGAAAAAATGTCAGTCTCTCGATGTGCAAAACTGATAGAGACATACCCCAAGCGACTTACTGCTGTAATCGCAGCAAAAGGTGGCGCTACAAAGTATTAACTTAAGGGGGCTGAATAATTTTGCACGCCCAATTTTTCAGTTTTTGATTTGTTAAAAAAGTTTGAAATATCCAATAAATGTCGTTCCACTTCATGATTGTGTCCCACTTGTTGTTGATTCTTCACAAAAAAATACAGTTTTATATCTTTATGTTTGAAGCCTGAAATATGGCAAAAGGTCGCAAAGTTCAAGGGGGCCGAATACTTTCGCAAGGCACTGTATTTGACCAACCAATGTATATCTGTGTTCCCAGTCATGTTAAATCAATATCTTCGGGCCTAATTTATTTATTTCAATTGAATGATTTCCTTATATGAACTGTATTGCATGTTGTGTTTATATCTTTGTTCAGTTTGTGTGTGTGTGTGTGTGTGTGTGTGTGTGTGTGTGTGTGTGTGTGTGTGTGTGTGTGTGTGTGTGTGTGTGTGTGTGTGTGTGTGTGTGTGTGTGTGTGTGTGTGTGTGTGTGTGTGTGTGTGTGTGTGTGTGTGTGTGTGTGTGTGCATGTAAATGTGTATGTATGTGTGAGAGACAGAGAGAAGGGAGAGAGAGATAAATGAACAAATGTAATTACAGTGTGGAGGCTCACAGCTGCTCCCCAGTGTCTCCATACCTCCTCTGTCTCTTTTAATCACTTTGATTGGAAGTTCAGGGACCCTCTTTTCACTGCGGGGAGATAGGTGGATAAGATGAACACACACCCACATAGACACACTGGTACACACACACGCACACACGAACACACACACTGATTGATGAGTGGATTGTATTTCTTCTGGGGCCAGACATCTCTTATTCATTTCAGCACATTACCGCATCCTGGCTGAGGTATATTGGGAGTGAAAAAAGTTACTCTGTGCTGGATCTTTCATCGAAGCACTGGCATGCCTATTATGACTTGTCACGCCAGTGAGTGACATGGTCTAGTTACAAATCTGTGTGTTAATCTATATGGAAACAGAATCAGGAAAACAGTGACAATCTAAATGATTGTGAAAGCTATACATTGTAATGGACATTAAACATGATACATTAGTGAATTCTCCCAAAACAGAGGAAAGGTGTAATGACAAACTATGGCTTGCTTGCTTTATTCTGGAAGGCTTCTGTGATCTGTCTTAGCGGCACCGCTCCAGTTTGGTAATAAATTGAGGGGGAATGGAGAGGGGAGAAGCTTATTCTCTGACACTTTGGCTGTCCTGTCTGCCCTTGTCAGAGTCTGACGCCTCTCTCCCTCCCCCCCTCTCCCCTCGTCTCCCCCAACCGTTGCCAAGGTTGGGCAAACAGACAGCCTGTCAGCCAGTGAGGACGTTGGGGTCTGGCCAAGATCTTTCCAGGTGTACCAAGCAGATCGCATGGTGCCACCTGCAACTCCCATGACCATAGTACCCCACCTCTCCTCCCACCTCTCCGAACAACGTTTTTTTTAGAAGAATGCCCGCAAAGCCACAACACAACACACCACAACACAGGACAACACCACAACACAACACACCACAACACAACACACCACAACGCAACACACCACACCACAACACACCACACCACAACACAACAACACAACACTAAACAATACATTAATTAAAACGGTGACAAACGATGCCCACAAACTGTTAGGGTTTACATAAAGCTGTCCTAACAGCAGTCCCAACTACCACCGTTAAACCTGGCTATCAGCGGAGCCTTGTGTGGCAGCGAAACAGTTCATTCAGCTGCATTTACCACATTCAAAAAAAGCTAAGCTGATATGGCTGACTTGCTTAAACAAATGTGGTTTCTATTGACAATTGAGATGTACAAACTATGGTATAAGGGGATGACGAGCGGATAAGAGGCAATCCGTAATTTCGATTAAGACATTAATGACCTTGGAGGGACGTAGTCAACATAACTATTTGTTCAGCACTTTTAAATGTACAGAGACAGAATTCAGAACATGGCCGTTCTTATAGTATTCTCCCTGCACGCCAAGTCAGAACCGTAGGATAAATAAAGGGGACATATAAGCAAACAACGAAAGCTCTTACAATATTTGATTAAATTTCTCTAAAATAGGCTACAGGCTACATGTGAACCACCAAGTCAGAACAGTAGGCGAAGTTATGAGGGGAAAGGACCAAATTATTAGGGCGAGGCACATGGGCTACTAACAGCTTACATACACATATTGTTACTTTCTTAGCTACAGTATACATATCTCCCTGGCATATTACATCATTTATGCAGCAGCATGCAAGACATTTGTGGACTCACCTTGTTGTGCTGTGCTCACTTGAACAGGAAGGAGGCGCGACAGTCATTCGTGGGCAAATATTTTCATCAAAGTCTGGCATTCAATGGATTTATGGTGCTTTCAAGACAACTGGGAACTCTGTTAAAAACAGGTACAATCATGATGGCGTCGGTGATCTTCAGGTCGGAGCTCTAGAAAGAGGCCCGAGTTCCCGACTGCAATTCTGAATTGGATGACCATTCAAAATGTATTCTCCCAGTCAGAGCTCATTTTTTTTCTGAGTTCCCAGTTGTCTTGAACTCACTGAAGTCATATTTCCCAGTTCTGAGTTTCCAGTTGTTGTGGGCGCGGCAGACTTGAAACCACAAACCAACTCCACTGAATAGCAGGCTAGTGATTGCTTTGCAATGCTTGCAGTTAGCCATTAAGTCCTTCCAAACCACTCATTGTTGAATGTGTGATTTCCAACTTGTTGTGTAATGTTTATGTCCAATGGTTGATGTGTACCGATACGTTTTATTTATAATTTCCCTTCAGAATTTATCTTCATATGGCAAGGATTAAAAAGCATTTGCCAGTAGATTGTCGACTTGATTCATGATGATGACTGCCAGCTAAGATTTTGAAAGTATGACATTGACATTATCAGTCCAATCAAAGCTACCGTAGATCTGAGTGGGGACGAAGCTAGCATGTTGGAGTGAACGGCTGTGCGTGAGAGGCTCCTGCAACTTTTTTGCGAAATAATATAATTTAACCTAATTTATGGCACTTTTTAGAACAAACGTTTCTTTCTAATACAAGATTGTAACTTTTTATATGAAAATGCTGAGTAATAAGCGACCAAAGGACAATAAATCCACAATGGAGGCCTACTCCCCACTAAACAACGAGACAGACATGGCGGGAGGCACATGCAACAACGTGACACTTACAGAACTTACCCGGGCTTTGGGGGAGCTACGTGTTGCTATAGCTGAGGATCTTAAGGCCACTATTGCTGAACTGGACACCAAAATCGTGTTAGGGTCTGCTTATGGACTCGAATCCATACTATACCATTTTGGGTGAAAACTTATTAAACAGGCTCAACAAGGGCTACCGAGCATGTAAGACGCTGAGCAGACCAATGAATGGCGGTCAGAGCTCTCATTTAACGTTAAATTAACTTTCACCCCAGCTGTGCTCAGAGCGATGCATATTTTTTACTTCCAGGTTTGATCACTGACACCTTCGGACGGATATACTTATATTCCCCCACTTTTGTTTGGTTTCGTTATTTATTTTACAATCCTTACATTATTCTTACTACCATACCATTTATATATTGCTTGCAGAGGACTGGGGGTGATGGTTGGGAGGGGGCAGACACCTGGTTAGCAAGTTGATGTTTTGTGCCGTTCTGCCTTCGTCTGGCTATGGGCCTCTCTCCCGACTAGAGTCCCACCAGCCCTCTGTAGTGCTTATGTATGTGTAGGTGTGCGTACATATAATTACTATTTGTACTTTATTACTATTTTCTCTTAGCATTTTAGTATTATGTATGTGTATATTTTAAATCAGTGTAGATTGTTATTCTGGGGTATGAATGTTGGTATGTGTATATGTGCATATGGATGAATATACATATTCTTTAAATATATATTTTTATATATGATTTATTTGTGTGGATATGTATACATACATGTATATGTATGTATATGTGTGTATGTGTGTATGCATGTGTGTATGTTTATATATGTATATATAGGTATGTGTATGTATATGTGTGTATGTATGTGTATGTATATATGTGTATGTGTGTGTGTGTGTGTATATGTGTGTATGTATGTGTGTATGTATGTATGTATATATATATATATATATATATATATATATATATATATATGTGTGTATATGTATATATATATATATACATATATGTATATATGTATGTATGTATATGTGTGTATGTGTGTGTATGTGTATGTATGTATGTGTATATGTATGTGTGTATGTATGTGTGTATGTATATATATATATATATTTAAAAAAAAAAAAAAAATTTATTAAACATATTTTTTTATGGGGGGAACGCTATATTTAACAATTCCTTGTTCCGATCTCCTGACCCACAGTATGTAAAGGTACGGCTGACTTTGTCAGTTGCGGATGGTTTATTTTTTGACTGGCAGTGCTTAGCAATATAATCTTGAGGCTATATCTTGCTTATCTCTGGGATTGACCCAGGATGACGCTTAAATGCGCAATATGTTTAAGTTGTAACTTATTCGGTTTAGGTTTATTAGATGCTAACTGAACACTTAACTCGCGGGAGCCTCCTCAGTTCATATGTTAGTAGAAGTTCTAGGATAGTGAGAGGTGAACGTATAGTTGGGATTTTATTTTTGTTTTACCTCTTGTTCGAGGTCGCGCCGTGCTTTTTGGCATCGGCCAGACAATGTGTTTATTATTTTTATTTTTCCTTTTTTTTTCTCCTGTTTGTACATGCCTGTTAAATGTGGGTTGATGGGGGTAAGTGTTGGGGAAATTAGAGGAACAGGGTGGGAAGTAAAGGTGCTTGCAGGGGGAGGGGTGGGTTGGATACTGCTCGGGTGTAGGTGCTACATATGCTGATCGTGATGCTTTGGTGCGCTTTCTTACCTTTTTATCAAGTTACATGGTATGCAGGCAACCATAGGAACTACAAACGAGAGGAGGGCAGGGCTTACATTCACTTTCTGGAATGTCAAGGGTTTAAACGAACCAATTAAGAGGGGCAAGGTCCTAGCCCACTTGAAAGCACTCTCGTCTGATATTATATTTTTGCAAGAAACCCATCTGAAGAATAACTCTCATAGCAGACTTAAGTGTAGGTGGGTGGGGCAAGTGTATCACTCTAACTTCTCTGCCAAAACGAGAGGCACAGCGATTCTGGTACGGAAAGGAATTCCCTTTCTACATAAAACCACTATTGCGGATAAAGAGGGTCGGTATGTGATCGCAATAGGAGAAATCCACTCTACCTCAGTAACTCTACTAAATATCTATGGGCCAAACATTGACAACCCCTCTTTTTTCAAAAGAGTCCTTGCCCTGATTCCAGATATCTCCCATACTAACCTGGTCATTGGAGGGGACCTTAACTGTGTGCTAGACCAATATTTGGATAGATCCTCTACCCGGCGAACCCCTACCTCCTACTCAAGCGAATTCTTGAATACCTACATAAAAAATTTGAACTTATTTGATATATGGAGGATCGCTAACCCTACGGGTAGGGAATACTCCTTTTACTCTCATGGTCACAAGGTTTACACTCGAATTGACTACTTTTTATTGGATGCTAGACTACTCCCCTATACCTGTAATGTGAGGTATGATATTATAATCTCGGACCACAGTCCACTCACCTTCTCCCTGAGATTGGGTGACATTGTACCAAACGAGAGGGTCTGGAGGTTGAATCCTCAGCTCTTCAGAGAACCAACATTCTGTGAATATCTTAAAGACCAAATTACATTTTTCTTTGATACCAACGACAACACAGAGACCTCCCCAGCATTATTGTGGGAAACACTGAAGGCTTATCTGAGAGGCTGTATCATCTCCTTTCAGGCTGCCAGGAGTAGGCAAAACAGAGGAAAACTGGAAGAACTGGAGGGACAAATTCACTTACTGGATAGGGAGAATGCTAGCCACCCATCTATGGAGAAACATAAAAAAATACCTCTTTAAAATTGGAATATAATCAGATTCTCTCAGCTAAAATTGCTAAATATTTTCTCTATGCCAAGCAAAAATATTTTGAGTTTGGTGACAAACCACACAAATTACATGCCAGACAACTTCAAAAAAATGTGAGTGACCGAATGATTCACAGGGTTAAATCTACATCTGGGGAATTACTCTCTTCCCCCAAAGACATCAATGACAGATTCCGGCAGTTTTATGAGACTCTATATACATCTAAAGCTGATCCTAACCCCTTAATTATGCAAACATTTTTGGAGGACTGTAATCTTCCTGCCCTGAACCAGGAAGATTCTAACTTCCTGAATAAGGAAATATCTCTTGATGAAATTCGAGAAACAATTAAATCTCTAAAGAGTGGCAAGACCCCGGGCCCAGATGGATACCCTGGTGAATTCTATAAAACATTCAGCAACATGCTCTCTCCCTACCTGCACAAAATGTTGGTTCAGGCCAATGAGGATGGAGCTCTCCCTTCTACTTTGGACGAAGCGTTCATTACAGTTATACATAAGAAGGGTAAAGATCCAGAAGAGGTAGGGTCATACAGACCAATATCTCTCCTTAATACAGACCAAAAGATTCTAGCAAAAACTCTGGCTAACAGGCTTAACACTTTAATTGGCAAATTGGTCCATTCGGATCAGACCGGCTTCATCCCTAACAGAAACTCATTCTTCAATCTCAGGTGTCTCTTCAATATTATGTATTCTCAGAGGTTACCCAACGTGGACCTTGCCGAAAAGGCCTTTGACCAAGTTGAGTGGCCCTATCTATTCAAGGTCCTACAGAAATGTAATATTGGAGATAGGTTCATAAATTGGATCCAGCTTTTATATAGGAACCCCTGTGCCAGAATACTCACTAACCAATCATTGTCGCCCCGATTTAACCTCAACAGGGGGACAAGGCAGGGTTGTGCGCTGTCGCCTATGCTCTTCGCCCTAATTATCGAACCGCTCGCTCAGATCTCATGCAGCAATACACGGCTATAATACTAAAGATACTCTAAATAAGATCTCCCTATACGCAGATTACATCCTCCTCTATGTAACAGAACCCCAGGCTAGTATCCCAGCTATTCTTGATGTGATCAATTTGTTTGGTACCTTCTCGGGATACAGAATAAATTGGAACAAGAGTGAATTAATGCCCATACGGTCGCAAAATACCTCCTGGCTAGAACATCTCCCATTTAAGTTATCTTCAGAAAAATGTACCTACCTAGGAATTGTAGTTACCAAACAATACTCCTTACTATTTAAAGAGAATTTCCCCTCTCTGATACAAAAACTCAAAGCAAACATACTATTTTGGAGAACTCTCCCAATTAATGCCATTAAAATGGTCTTCCTCCCACAACTGCTCTACCTATATCAGAACATCCCAGTATTCATACCTAAATCCTTTCATAAACAACTGGACTCAATAATCAATCCTTTCATCTGGGATTATAAAACACACAGGATAGGTAAAAAAACACCTCTGTAAATCCAAGATGGAAGGAGGATTGTCTCTCCCAAATTTTATATTTTATTACTGGGCCGCTAACCTCCGCGTTGTTACGTTTCTGTTGGATGACGTACTTCCGGCCCTGGGGGAGGGAGAGAGAGAGAGAAGAAGCTGTGTGGCCCTGGGGGAGAGAGAGAGAGAAGAAGCTGTGTAGCCCTGGGGGAGGGAGAGAGAGAGAAGAAGCTGTGTAGCCCTGGGGGGGAGAGAGAGAGAGAGATGAACAGATTTTATGGAACCTCGTCTCCAGTCTCACACTCTCTATGGACAGCCACTCATGGGGTGGGACCTTCAGGTTTGCCTGATGTTAATGCACCTGGAGCTTTTTAAACCTCCTCTCTTTCTCTCTCTCTTTCTCTTTCTCTCTCTCTTTCTCTCTCTCCATCTCTCTCATGTTTATCACTGTAGCCTACATGTGTGTCTGGCCATCTCTGTCTTCCTCTCTATTACTGTGGCTTGCTTTCTCTCGTTCGCACTCTTCTTTGCCTTCATCTGCCCTTCTCAGACACTCATCTTTCTCTAATTTCTCTCTCTCTCTCACACCCATCTTTCTCCCTGTATTCCCTGTTTGACTCTGTCTCCACAACAGAACCTGGCTGTATCCTAGCAACAGCCCCAGGACACCTGGATAGTGTGACCGGAATGTGACCTCTGTGTATATTGGCAGTGGTCAAGAGTAAAGGGTTAAAGCCCTGTGTGTGTGTGTGTGTGTGTGTGTGTGTGTGTGTGTGTGTGTGTGTGTGTGTGTGTGCGTGCGTGCGTGCGTGCGTGCGTGCGTGCGTGCGTGCGTGCGTGTGTGTGTGTGTGTGTGTGTGTGTGTGTGTGTGTATGCACCGGTGCATGTATATTTCTTTTTTTGTGTAAACGATTGAACCACCTGGTGATGTATTTAGACCTCTGTTCATAGGATCCATAGACCACAAGAGTTAAGACTCTACAATTCTGGATGTGCTTTATCAGTATTCAAGTTAATCATGCTGACTGACTTCCAGGCAGAGGTAAGTAAGACTGTGATTACTTCATCATCATTATCATTTTTCTGCAGAAGTAGGCTTGGGAACAGTTCAACAATTACAGAGTATTTAGAATCTGCATCATTTTGCTTTGAATTTCAACTGTAAAAAGTACAGCATCCTATGATTTCAGTTTTTTTTCCAAAGTAAAAACTGTAGGTGTTATAATCTAAATGAACTATTTTCCTAAACACATTTGTAAAATATTTTATGAGAAAGCTTATTGTAAAACATGTCAAAACTAAACAGAAGACTTGTTACAATGATGCATATCAAGTGACAAATCTAAAAAAAAATATCACATACAATGACTCAACCAAAAATAAGAGGAAAAAATAAGTAATACTAACTGTGTACACAGGAAGGTAAAAGAGGGAACTACCAGAACTTACACAGGAAGCTAAAAGAGGGGACTACCAGAACCTACAGAGGAAGCTAAAAGAGGGAACTACCAGAACCTACATAGGAAACTAAAAGAGGGAACTACCAGAACCTACACAGGAAGCTAAAAGAGGGAACTACCAGAACCTACATAGGAAGCTAAAAGAGGGAACTACCAGAACCTACACAGGAAGCTAAAAGAGGGAACTACCAGAACTTACACAGGAAGCTAAAAGAGGGAACTACCAGAACTTACATAGGAAGGAAAAGAGGGAACTACCAGAACTTACACAGGAAGCTAAACGAGGGAACTACCAGAACCTACACAGGAAGCTAAAAGAGGGAACTACCAGAAGTTACATAGGAAGGAAAAGAGGGAACTACCAGAACTTACACATGAAGAGAAAAGAGGGAACTACCAGAACTTACACAGGAAGGGAAAAGAGGGGACTACCAGAACTTACACAGGAAGGGAAAAGAGGGGACTACCAGAACTTACACAGGAAGGAAAAACAGGGAACTACCAGAACTTACATAGGAAGGAAAAGAGGGAACTACCAGAACTTACACAGGAAGGGAAAACAGGGAACTACCAGAACTTACATAGGAAGGAAAAGAGGGAACTACCAGAACTTACATAGGAAGGAAAAGAGGGAACTACCAGAACTTACACAGGAAGGGAAAACAGGGAACTACCAGAACTTACATAGGAAGGAAAAGAGGGAACTACCAGAACTTACACAGGAAGGGAAAACAGGGAACTACCAGAACTTACATAGGAAGGAAAAGAGGGAACTACCAGAACTTACACAGGAAGGGAAAACAGGGAACTACCAGAACTTACACAGGAAGGGAAAACAGGGAACTACCAGAACCTACATAGGAAGGAAAAGAGGGAACTACCAGAACTTACATTGGAAGCTAAAAGAGGGAACTACCAGAACTTACACAGGAAGCTAAAAGAGGGAACTACCAGAACTTACATAGGAAGGAAAAGAGGGAACTACCAGAACCTACATAGGAAGGAAAAGAGGGAACTACCAGAACTTACATAGGAAGGAAAAGAGGGAACTACCAGAACTTACATAGGAAGGAAAAGAGGGAACTACCAGAACTTACACAGGAAGCTAAAAGAGGGAACTACCAGAACTATGAAGGAAAGAGGAACACATGAAGGGAAAAGAGGGAACTACCAGAACCTACACAGGAAGGAAAAGAGGGAACTACCAGAACTTACACAGGAAGGAAAAGAGGGAACTACCAGAACTTACACATGAAGCTAAAAGAGGGAACTACCAGAACTTACACAGGAAGGAAAAGAGGGAACTACCAGAACTTACACATGAAGCTAAAAGAGGGAACTACCAGAACTTACACATGGAAGGAAAAGAGGGAACTACCAGAACTTACACAGGAAGGAAAAGAGGGAACTACCAGAACTTACACAGGAAGGAAAAGAGGGAACTACCAGAACTTACACAGAAGGAAAAGAGGGAACTACCAGAACTTACATAGGAAGGAAAAGAGGGAACTACCAGAACTTACACAGGAAGGAAAAGAGGGAACTACCAGAACTTACACAGGAAGCTAAAAGAGGGAACTACCAGAACTTACATAGGAAGGAAAAGAGGGAACTACCAGAACTTACATAGGAAGGAAAAGAGGGAACTACCAGAACTTACATAGGAAGGAAAAGAGGGAACTACCAGAACCTACATAGGAAGGAAAAGAGGGAACTACCAGAACTTACATAGGAAGGAAAAGAGGGAACTACCAGAACTTACATAGGAAGGAAAAGAGGGAACTACCAGAACTTACATAGGAAGGAAAAGAGGGGACTACCAGAACTTACACAGGAAGGAAAAGAGGGGACAACCAGAACTTACACAGGAAGGAAAAGAGGGGACTAAAAGAACTTACACAGGAAGGAAAAAGATGGGACTACCAGAACTTACACAGGAAGGGAAAAGAGGGGACTACCAGAACTTACACAGGACGGAAAAAGATGGGACAACCAGAACTTACACAGGAAGGAAAAGAGGGAACTACCAGAACTTACACAGGAAGCTAAACGAGGGAACTACCAGAACCTACACAGGAAGCTAAACGAGGGAACTACCAGAACCTACACAGGAAGCTAAAAGAGGGAACTACCAGAACTTACACAGGAAGCAAAACGAGGGAACTACCAGAACCTACACAGGAAGGTAAAAGAGGGAACTACCAGAAGTTACATAGGAAGGAAAAGAGGGAACTACCAGAACTTACACAGGAAGGGAAAAGAGGGGACTACCAGAACTTACATAGGAAGGAAAAGAGGGAACTACCAGAACTTACACAGGAAGGAAAAGAGGGGACTACCAGAACTTACACAGGAAGGGAAAAGAGGGGACTACCAGAACTTACACAGGAAGGGAAAAGAGGGGACTACCAGAACTTACACAGGAAGGAAAAAGAGGGGACTACCAGAACTTACATAGGAAGGAAAAGAGGGAACTACCAGAACTTACACAGGAAGGGAAAAGAGGGAACTACCAGAACTTACACAGGAAGGAAAAAGAACTACAGAACTTACAGGAAGGAAAGAGGGAACTACCAGAACTTACACAGGAAGGAAAAGAGGGAACTACAGAACTTACATAGGAAGGAAAACAGGGAACTACCAGAACTTACATAGAAGGAAAAGAGGGAACTACCAGAACTTACACAGGAAGGGAAAAGAGGGAACTACCAGAACTTACATAGGAAGGAAAAGAGGGAACTACCAGAACTTACATAGGAAGGAAAAGAGGGAACTACCAGAACTTACACAGGAAGGGAAAAGGGAACTACCAGAACTTACATAGGAAGGAAAAGAGGGAACTACCAGAACTTACACAGGAAGGAAAACAGGGAACTACCAGAACTTACATAGGAAGGAAAAGAACTTACATAGGGAACTACCAGAACTTACACAGGAAGGGAAAACAGGGAACTACCAGAACTTACACAGGAAGGGAAAAGAGGGAACTACCAGAACCTACACAGGAAGGAAAAGAGGGAACTACCAGAACTTACATTGGAAGCTAAAAGAGGGAACTACCAGAACTTACACAGGAAGGGAAAAGAGGGAACTACCAGAACTTACATAGGAAGGTAAAAGAGGGAACTACCAGAACTTACATAGGAAGGAAAAGAGGGAACTACCAGAACTTACACATGAAGGGAAAAGAGGGAACTACCAGAACTTACACAGGAAGGAAAAGAGGGAACTACCAGAACTTACATAGGAAGGAAAAGAGGGAACTACCAGAACTTACATAGGAAGGAAAAGAGGGAACTACCAGAACCTACATAGGAAGGAAAAGAGGGAACTACCAGAACCTACACAGGAAGGAAAAAGAGGGGACTAAAAGGAAGGAAAAGGAACTACCAGAACTTACATTGGAAGGAAAAGAGGGAACTACCAGAACTTACACATGAAGGAAAAGAGGGAACTACCAGAACTTACATTGGAAGCTAAAAGAGGGAACTACCAGAACTTACATAGGAAGGAAAAGAGGGAACTACCAGAACTTACACAGGAAGGAAAAGAGGGAACTACCAGAACCTACACAGGAAGGGAAAAGAGGGAACTACCAGAACTTACACAGGAAGGAAAAGAGGGAACTACCAGAACTTACACAGGAAGGAAAAGAGGAACTACCAGAACCTACATAGGAAGGAAAAAACCAGAACTTACACAGGAAGGAACTACAGAACTTACACAGGAAGGAAAAAGAGGGAACTACCAGAACTTACATAGGAAGGAAAAGAAACCAGAACTTACACAGGGGGAACTACCAGAACTTACATAGGAAGGAAAAGAGGGAACTACCAGAACTTACATTGGAAGGAAAAGAGGGAACTACCAGAACTTACACAGGAAGGAAAAGAGGGAACTACCAGAACTTACATAGGAAGGAAAAGAGGGAACTACCAGAACTTACACAGGAAGGGAAAAGAGGAACTACCAGAACTTACACAGGAAGGGAAAAGAGGGAACTACCAGAACCTACACAGGAAGGAAACCAGAACCTACACAGGAAGGAAAAGAGGGAACTACCAGAACTTACATGAAGGAAGGGAAAAGAGGGGAACTACCAGAACTTACACAGGAAGGGAAAAGAGGGAAAAGAACTACCAGAACTTACACAGGAAGGGAAAAGAGGGGACTACCAGAACCTACATAGGAAGGAAAAGAGGGAACTACCAGAACTTACACATGAAGGGAAAAGAGGGAACTACCAGAACTTACATAGGAAGGAAAAGAGGGAACTACCAGAACCTACACAGGAAGGAAAAGAGGGAACTACCAGAACTTACACAGGAAGGGAAAAGAGGGAACTACCAGAACCTACATAGGAAGGAAAAGAGGGAACTACCAGAACCTACACAGGAAGGAAAAGAGGGAACTACCAGAACTTACATTGGAAGGTAAAAGAGGGAACTACCAGAACTTACACAGGAAGGGAAAAGAGGGAACTACCAGAACTTACATAGGAAGGAAAAGAGGGAACTACCAGAACTTACACAGGAAGGAAAAGAGGGAACTACCAGAACTTACAGGAAGCAGAAGGGAAAAGAACTTACATAGGGGAAAAGAGGGAACTACCAGAACTTACAGGAAGGAAAAGAGGGACTACCAGAACTTACATAGGAAGGAAAAGAGGGAACTACCAGAACTTACACAGGAAGGAAAAGAGGGAACTACCAGAACTTACATAGGAAGGAAAAAAAGAGGGAACTACACAGGAAGGGAAAAGAGGACTACCAGAACCTACACAGGAAGCTAAAAGGGAAACCAGAACCTACACAGGAAGCTAAAAGGGAACTACCAGAACCTACACAGGAAGGAAAAGAGGGAACTACCAGAACTTACATTGGAAGGAAAAAGAGGGAACTACCAGAACTTACATAGGAAGGAAAAGAGGGGACTACCAGAACTTACACAGGAAGGAAAAGAGGGAACTACCAGAACTTACACAGGAAGGAAAAGAGGGAACTACCAGAACTTACACAGGAAGGGAAAAGAGGGGACTACCAGAACTTACACAGGAAGGAAAAGAGGGGACTACCAGAACTTACACAGGAAGGAAAAGAGGGGACTACCAGAACTTACACAGGAAGGAAAAGAGGGGACTACCAGAACTTACACAGGAAGGAAGGGAAGAGGGAACTACCAGAACTTACACAGGAAGGAAAAGGGGAACTACCAGAACTTACACAGGAAGGAAAAAGAGGAACTACCAGAACTTACACAGGAAGGAAAAGAGGGAACTACCAGAACTTACACAGGAAGCTACAGAAAAGAGGGAACTACCAGAACTTACACAGGAAGGAAAAGAGGGAACTACCAGAACTTACATAGGAAGGAAAAGAGGGAACTACCAGAACTTACACAGGAAGGAAAAGAGGGAACTACCAGAAGTTACATAGGAAGGAAAAGAGGGAACTACCAGAACTTACATAGGAAGGAAAAGAGGGACTACCAGAACTTACATAGGAAGGAAAAGAGGGAACTACCAGAACTTACACAGGAAGGGAAAAGAGGGGACTACCAGAACTTACACAGGAAGGGAAAAGAGGGGACTACCAGAACTTACACAGGAAGGGAAAAGAGGGGACTACCAGAACTTACACAGGAAGGGAAAAGAGGGGACTACCAGAACTTACACAGGAAGGGAAAAGAGGGGACTACCAGAACTTACACAGGAAGGGAAAAGAGGGGACTACCAGAACTTACACAGGAAGGGAAAAGAGGGGACTACCAGAACTTACATAGGAAGGAAAAGAGGGAACTACCAGAACTTACACAGGAAGAACTTAAACTAAAAGAGGGAACTACCAGAACTTACACAGGAAGGGGAACTACCAGAACTTACACAGGAAGGAAAAGAGGGACTACCAGAACTTACACAGGAAGGAAAAGAGGGACTACCAGAACTTACACAGGAAGTGAAAAAGAGGGGACTACCAGAACTTACACAGGAAGGAAAAGAGGGACTACCAGAACTTACACAGGAAGGGAAAAGAGGGACTACCAGAACTTACATTGGAAGCTAAAAGAGGGGACTACCAGAACTTACATAGGAAGGAAAAGAGGGAACTACCAGAACTTACACAGGAAAAGAGGGAACTACCAGAACTTACATAGGAAGGGGGGACTACCAGAACTTACACAGGAAGGAAAAGAGGGACTACCAGAACTTACACAGGAAGGAAGAACCCAGGGGAAAAGAGGAACTACCAGAACTTACACAGGAAGGAAAAGAGGGGAACTACCAGAACTTACACAGGAAGATGGGAAAACTTACATAGAGGGAACTACCAGAACTTACAGGAAGCTGAAGAGCTAAAGAAACTACCAGAACCTACACAGAACTTACACAGAAGGGAAAAGAGGGAACTACCAGAACTTACATAGGAAGGAAGTGAAAGAGGGGAACTACCAGAACTTACACAGGAAGGGAAAAGAGGGGACTACCAGAACTTACACAGGAAGGAAAAGAGGGAACTACCAGAACTTACACAGGAAGTGAAAAGAGGGAACTACCAGAACTTACACAGGAAGGAAAAAGAGGGAACTACCAGAACTTACACAGGAAGGAAAAGAGGGGACTACCAGAACTTACACAGGAAGGGAAAAGAGGGGACTACCAGAACTTACACAGGAAGGAAAAGAGGGAACTACCAGAACTTACACAGGAAGGAAAGAGGGGACTACCAGAACTTACATAGGAAGGAAAAGAGGGGACTACCAGAACTTACACAGGAAGTGAAAGAGGGGACTACCAGAACTTACACAGGAAGTGAAGAGAGGGAACTACCAGAACTTACACAGGAAGGAAGAGGGAACTACCAGAACTTACACAGGAAGGGGACTACCAGAACTTACACAGGAAGGAAAAAGAGGGGACTACCAGAACTTACACAGGAAGTGAAAAGAGGGGACTACCAGAACTTACACAGGAAGTGAAGAGAGGGACTACCAGAACTTACACAGGAAGTGAAAAGAGGGGACTACCAGAACTTACACAGGAAGGAAAACTACCAGAACTACCAGAACTTAGGAAGGAAGGAAGAAAAGAAGAAAAGAGGGACTACCAGAACTTACACACATGAAGGGGGACTACCAGAACTTACACAGGAAGTGAAGAGGGAACTACCAGAACTTACACAGGAAGGAGGGAACTACCAGAACTTACACAGGAAGTGAAAGAGGGAACTACCAGAACTTACACAGGAAGTGAAGAGAGGGGACTACCAGAACTTACACAGGAAGTGAAGAGAGGGAACTACCAGAACTTACACAGGAAGGAAAAGGGGACTACCAGAACTTACACAGGAAGTGAAGAGGGGACTACCAGAACTTACACAGGAAGGAAAAGATGGGACTACCAGAACTTACACAGGAAGGGAAAAGAGGGACTACCAGAACTTACACAGGAAGGGAAAAGAGGGGACTACCAGAACTGGAAGGAGAAAAGATGGGACTACCAGAACTTACACAGGAAGTGAAGAGAGGGGACTACCAGAACTAAGATGGGACTACAGAACTTACACAGGAAGTGAAGATGGGACTACCAGAACTTACACAGGGGAAAAGAGGGGACTACCAGAACTTACACAGGAAGTGAAGGAGGGACTACCAGAACTTACACAGGAAGTGAAGAGGGGACTACCAGAACTTACACAGGAAGTGAAGAGGGGGACTACCAGAACTTACACAGGAAGTGAAGAGAGGGACTACCAGAACTTACACAGGAAGTGAAGAGAGGGGACTACCAGAACTTACACAGGAAGGGAAAAGAGGGACTACCAGAACTTACACAGGAAGTGAAGAGAGGGGACTACCAGAACTTACACAGGAAGTGAAAAGAGGGGACTACCAGAACTTACACAGGAAGTGAAGAGGGGACTACCAGAACTTACACAGGAAGTGAAGAGAGGGGACTACCAGAACTTACACAGGAAGTGAAGAAGAGGGGACTACCAGAACTTACACAGGAAGTGAAGAAGAGGGACTACCAGAACTTACACAGGAAGTGAAGAGAGGGACTACCAGAACTTTACACAGGAAGTGAAGAGAGGGACTACCAGAACTTACACAGGAAGTGAAGAGAGGGGACTACCAGAACTTACACAGGAAGGGAAGAGAGGGACTACCAGAACTTACACAGGAAGTGAAGAAGAGGGACTACCAGAACTTACACAGGAAGTGAAGAGAGGGGACTACCAGAACTTACACAGGAAGGGAAGAGGGGGACTACACAGGAAGGAAAGAGGGACTACCAGAACTTACACAGGAAGTGAAGAGAGGGGACTACCAGAACTTACACAGGAAGTGAAGAGAGGGACTACCAGAACTTACACAGGAAGTGAAGAGGGGACTACCAGAACCTACATAGGGACTACCAGAACTTACACAGGAAGTGAAGAGAGGGACTACCAGAACTTACACAGGAAGTGAAGAGGAACTTCAGGACTACCAGAACTTACACAGGAAGTGAAGATGGGGGACTACCAGAACTTACACAGGAAGTGAAGAGAGGGGACTACCAGAACTTACACAGGAAGTGAAGAACTTACAGGAGGGACTACCAGAACTTACACAGGAAGTGAAGAGAGGGACTACCAGAACTTACACAGGAAGTGAAGGGAGGGGACTACCAGAACTTACACAGGAAGTGAAGAGGGGACTACCAGAACTTACACAGGAAGTGAAGATGGGACTACCAGAACTTACACAGGAAGTGAAGGAGAGGGGACTACCAGAACTTACACAGGAAGTGAAGAGGGGACTACCAGAACTTACACAGGAAGTGAAGATGGGGGACTACCAGAACTTACACAGGAAGTGAAGAGAGGGGACTACCAGAACTTACAGGAAGTGAAGAGATGGGACTACCAGAACTTACACAGGAAGTGAAGGAGGACTACCAGAACACACAGGAAGTGAAGAGGGACTACCAGAACTTACACAGGAAGTGAAGGGGGACTACCAGGGGACTACCAGAACTTACACAGGAAGTGAAGATGGACTACCAGAACTTACACAGGAAGTGAAGAGAGGGGACTACCAGAACTTACACAGGAAGTGAAGTGAAGGGGACTACCAGAACTTACACAGGAAGTGAAGAGGGGACTACCAGAACTTACACAGGAAGTGAAGATGGGACTACCAGAACTTACACAGGAAGTGAAGATGGGACTACCAGAACTTACACAGGAAGTGAAGGGAGGGGACTACCAGAACTTACACAGGAAGTGAAGAGGGGACTACCAGAACTTACACAGGAAGTGAAGAGAGGGGACTACCAGAACTTACACAGGAAGTGAAGATGGGACTACCAGAACTTACACAGGAAGTGAAGGGAGGGGACTACCAGAACTTACACAGGAAGTGAAGAGGGGACTACCAGAACTTACACAGGAAGTGAAGAGATGGGACTACCAGAACTTACACAGGAAGTGAAGAGGGGACTACCAGAACTTACACAGGAAGTGAAGAGAGGGGACTACCAGAACTTACACAAGGAAGTGAAGAGAGGGACTACCAGAACTTACACAGGAAGTGAAGAGAGGGACTACCAGAACTTACACAGGAAGTGAAGAGAGGGGACTACCAGAACTTACACAGGAAGTGAAGAGGGGACTACCAGAACTTACACAGGACTACCAGAACTACACAGGAAGTGAAGAGGGGACTACCAGGGAAGAAGAGGGACTACCAGAACTTACACAGGAAGTGAAGGGAGGGGACTACCAGAACTTACACAGGAAGTGAAGAGAGGGGACTACCAGAACTTACACAGGAAGTGAAGGGAGGGGACTACCAGAACTTACACAGGAAGTGAAGAGAGGGGACTACCAGAACTTACACAGGAAGTGAAGAGGGGACTACCAGAACTTACACAGGAAGTGAAGAGGGGACTACCAGAACTTACACAGGAAGTGAAGATGGGACTACCAGAACTTACACAGGAAGTGAAGAGAGGGGACTACCAGAACTTACACAGGAAGTGAAGAGAGGGGACTACCAGAACTTACACAGGAAGTGAAGAGAGGGGACTACCAGAACTTACACAGGAAGTGAAGAGGGGACTACCAGAACTTACACAGGAAGTGAAGAGAGGGGACTACCAGAACTTACACAGGAAGTGAAGAGAGGGGACTACCAGAACTTACACAGGAAGTGAAGAGAGGGGACTACCAGAACTTACACAGGAAGTGAAGATGGGACTACCAGAACTTACACAGGAAGTGAAGAGAGGGACTACCAGAACTTACACAGGAAGTGAAGATGGGACTACCAGAACTTACACAGGAAGTGAAGATGGGACTACCAGAACTTACACAGGAAGTGAAGATGGGACTACCAGAACTTACACAGGAAGTGAAGGGAGGGGACTACCAGAACTTACACAGGAAGTGAAGATGGGACTACCAGAACTTACACAGGAAGTGAAGATGGGACTACCAGAACTTACACAGGAAGTGAAGGAATGGACTACCAGAACTTACAGGAAGTGAAGAGGGGACTACCAGAACTTACACAGGAAGTGAAGAGGGGACTACCAGAACTTACACAGGAAGTGAAGAGAGGGACTACCAGAACTTACACAGGAAGTGAAGAGGGGACTACCAGAACTTACACAGGAAGTGAAGGACTACCAGAACTTACACAGGAAGTGAAGATGGGACTACCAGAACTTACACAGGAAGTGAAGGGAGGGGACTACCAGAACTTACACAGGAAGTGAAGATGGGACTACCAGAACTTACACAGGAAGTGAAGAGGACTACCAGGGAAGTGAAGGAGGGGACTACCAGAACTTACACAGGAAGTGAAGGGGACTACCAGAACTTACAGGAAGTGAAGAGAGGGACTACCAGAACTTACACAGGAAGTGAAGATGGGACTACCAGAACTTACACAGGAAGTGAAGAGGGGACTACCAGAACTTACACAGGAAGGAAGTGAAGGAAGAGGGGGACTACCAGAACTTACACAGGAAGTGAAGGGAGGGGACTACCAGAACTTACAGGAAGTGAAGAGAGGGGACTACCAGAACTTACACAGGAAGTGAAGAGAGGGGACTACCAGAACTTACACAGGAAGTGAAGAGAGGGGACTACCAGAACTTACACAGGAAGTGAAGAGGGGACTACCAGAACTTACACAGGAAGTGAAGGGAGGGACTACCAGAACTTACACAGGAAGTGAAGAGAGGGGACTACCAGAACTTACACAGGAAGTGAAGAGAGGGGACTACCAGAACTTACACAGGAAGGGAAGAGAGGGACTACCAGAACTTACACAGGAAGTGAAGAGAGGGGACTACCAGAACTTACACAGGAAGTGAAGGGAGGGGACTACCAGAACTTACACAGGAAGTGAAGGGGACTACCAGAACTTACACAGGAAGGGGAGGGGACTACCAGAACTTACACAGGAAGGGAAGAGAGGGGACTACCAGAACCTACACAGGAAGTGAAGAGAGGGGACTACCAGAACTTACACAGGAAGAGAAGAGAGGGGACTACCAGAACTTACACAGGAAGTGAAGAGGGGACTACCAGAACTTACACAGGAAGTGAAGAGAGGGGACTACCAGAACTTACACAGGAAGTGAAGAGAGGGGACTACCAGAACTTACACAGGAAGGGAAGAGAGGGGACTACCAGAACTTACACAGGAAGTGAAGAGAGGGGACTACCAGAACTTACACAGGAAGTGAAGAGAGGGGACTACCAGAACTTACACAGGAAGGGAAGAGAGGGGACTACCAGAACTTACACAGGAAGTGAAGAGAGGGGACTACCAGAACTTACACAGGAAGTGAAGGGAGGGGACTACCAGAACTTACACAGGAAGTGAAGGGAGGGGACTAATACTTTAGGATGGCATAATAGGAGCGTTGACTTCAGGAAACCAACCTCAACCATGGTCCATTCCACGGGGTCAATCTGAGCCAAGCTCTACTGTGTTCTCCTGGTTCCACATCCAGCATAGTTGCTAAACGGACAATGTGAAAATATAAAAATCAGAGCACAGTATGGTTCAGGATGACCCTACAGGATGACCCTATACGATGACCCTATAGGATGACCCTATAGGATGACCCTACAGGATGACCCTACAGGATGACCCTATAGGATGACCCTACAGGATGACCCTATAGGATGACCCTATACGATGACCCTATAGGATGACCCTACAGGATGACCCTATAGGATGACCCTATAGGATGACCCTACAGGATGACCCTATAGGATGACCCTACAGGATGACCCTGACCCTAGGATGACCCTACAGGATGACCCTATAGGATGACCCTAGGATGACCCTATAGGATGACCCTACAGGATGACCCTATAGGATGACCCTAGGATGACCCTACAGGATGACCCTATAGGATGACCCTACAGGATGACCCTATAGGATGACCCTACAGGATGACCCTACAGGATGACCCTATAGGATGACCCTACAGGATGACCCTATGACCCTATACGATGACCCTATAGGATGACCCTACAGGATGACCCTACAGGATGACCCTATAGGATGACCCTACAGGATGACCCTATAGGATGACCCTACAGGATGACCCTATAGGATGACCCTATAGGATGACCCTACAGGATGACCCTATAGGATGACCCTATAGGATGACCCTACAGGATGACCCTATAGGATGACCCTACAGGATGACCCTACAGGATGACCCTATAGGATGACCCTACAGGATGACCCTACAGGATGACCCTATAGGATGACCCTATAGGATGACCCTATAGGATGACCCTACAGGATGACCCTACAGGATGACCCTATAGGATGACCCTACAGGATGACCCTATAGGATGACCCTATAGATGACCCTAGGATGACCCTACAGGATGACCCTACAGGATGACCCTATAGGATGACCCTACAGGATGACCCTATAGGATGACCCTACAGGATGACCCTACAGGATGACCCTATAGGATGACCCTACAGGATGACCCTACAGGATGACCCTATAGGATGACCCTATAGGATGACCCTACAGGATGACCCTATAGGATGACCCTACAGGATGACCCTATACGATGACCCTATAGGATGACCCTACAGGATGACCCTATAGGATGACCCTATACGATGACCCTATACGATGACCCTATAGGATGACCCTATAGGATGACCCTATACGATGACCCTATAGGATGACCCTATAGGATGACCCTACAGGATGACCCTATAGGATGACCCTATAGGATGACCCTATAGGATGACCCTACAGGATGACCCTATCAGGCATACGATGCTGCCGTCAGACATTCAACAGTCACATTGAGCAACAATTCATCAGACCCACAAGGACACAGCGGGGTGACTACAGATCCACCGCAGACGAGAGGCTGTGAGACGGAGAGATGTGTAAAAGGAGAGTACCACTTCTTCCCGATTCGGCTCACGTGGAGCCTCAGACCCAGGACCAGTGCCTCACAAAACACACGTGACCCGTCGTCCTGAATGGTCGTACCCAGTCGTGTTACAGAAAAGCCCGTTTTAAAAATTTTAAAAATAAATAAAAATCGTCACTTCAAGGAGTGAGTGTTACAGATCCCATCTCCAAAGCTAAGCATTTAAAAAGTCTGTTTTATTCCATACGTTTGTGAATAGTGAGAAAGAACGAGTCGAAGATGCACCTTCATTTAATATAATAATACACTGAATTGAAATCATACTATGTCTTCCTTGTCCCCCAAAATGGACACATGGCGGCTATTTCAACACTATTTTACCAGACAATACAGCATGGTATTTCTTACGTGAAAACAACTACAAGATGAACTCGGCAGGAAAATCAGGTTTCCTCAGCTAAATAGAGATGAGAGAGGAGCACAAACCAGACAACCCACAGTAGTATATAACCAGCCCGTGTATAGCCTGGGTGCCAGTCAGTTTGTGCCATCATTCCACTCCTCAACCACCGTAGTGGATCTATAACCAGCCCGTGTATAGCCTGGGTGCCAGTCAGTTTGTGCCATCATTCCACTCCTCAAACAACTTATTGTTTGGTCATGACGAGGAGTGGAATGACGACACAAACAGACTAGGTATCCAGGCTAGCCTGTGTAATCCTAGCGACAACAATAACATGTAGAGGGGGGAGAGAAGAAGAAATGCTTTTAAAAAACAGCACACATTGATCTAACATAACTTAAAAAGCATCATAAATAATACCTTGAAAATAATTAAAAATACAATAGAATTTGACCACAGAATGTTTGACAGAAAATACAATCCACAGTGAAAACGACGAAAAACGGACAGATTCTCTTTTGGCGCCGAAGCCGAAGTAAAAACACGCGTTTTGAGACAAGAAATAATGCCGTTGACGGGGGAAACATTGAAATAAAAACAGTGAAAACGAAGTACAAAAAGGTCATATATAATATAATCAAAATGGGGAAAACGTGAAGAGGCTGTTTTTTGTTTTTTTAAAAAGCTCCGGTAATCCACAGAAGAAGAAGAAAAAAAAAAAATCAATTGAAGTTACTCATCATCATCAGGATTTTGTTTACGGTAACATTTAAAATAGATATTTTTTTCCTCTCTGTACATAGCACTGTTTCTTTCCCTTTTAGTTTTCTATTTACAAAACAAAACTCCGGTTTCTATTTTCTCCCTCCAGTTGTTTTTCCCCACAGTTCTGTACGGACAGGAGCCTCTTCCCTTCAGTCTAGTGAGATCACGTCTGGTATGGAGCCATATATGACTGGCGCCGCTGCGTTCGACCTGCTGTCCCGATCCCGATCCCGATCCCTCTCTCTCAGACTACTCGACGACACCAGACTGGAGCTGCTACCGCTGTTGCTGCCCCCGTTGGCTGCTGCCAGGGCGCTGCTCACACCGCCGGGGGTCCCTGATTGGTCCAGGAACATCTGGGAGGAGCTATAGGGCAGGAAGCGGTTCAGGAGCAAGTCGTGGTCATCGGAGGCTGAGGCCGCCGCAGCTGCGGCCATCACCATGTTGTAATGCTACAGAGAGAGAGAGGAGTGTCAAATAAATCACAATTATTTATTAAGACATTTTATTTACATCAACAGTTACAGCAACCTGGGGCGGACCGCAACGAGCAGAAGCAACGTGGGGCGGACCGCAACGAGCAGAAGCAACGTGGGGCGGACCGCAACGAGCAGAAGCAACGTGGGGCGGACCGCAACGAGCAGAAGCAACGTGGGGCGGACCGCAACGAGCAGAAGCAACGTGGGGCGGACCGCAACGAGCAGAAACAACGTGGGGCGGACCGCAACGAGCAGAAGCAACGTGGGGCGGACCGCAACGAGCAGAAGCAACGTGGGGCGGACCTCAACGAGCAGAAGCAACGTGGGCCGGACCGCAATGAGCAGAAGCAACGTGGGGCGGACCGCAACGAGCAGAAGCAACGTGGGCCGGACCGCAACGAGCAGAAGCAACGTGGGCGGACCGCAACGAGCAGAAGCAACGTGGGCCGGACCGCAACGAGCAGAAGCAACGTGGGCCGGACCGCAACGAGCAGAAGCAACGTGGCCGGACCGCAACGAGCAGAAGCAACGTGGGCCGGACCGCAATGAGCAGAAGCAACGTGGGCAGACCGCAACGAGCAGAAGCAACGTGGGGCAGACCGCAACGAGCAGAAGCAACGTGGGGCGGACCGCAACGAGCAGAAGCAACGTGGGGCGGACCGCAACGAGCAGAAGCAACGTGGGGCGGACCGCAACGAGCAGAAGCAACGTGGGGCGGACCGCAACGAGCAGAAGCAACGTGGGGCAGACCGCAACGAGCAGAAGCAACGTGGGGCGGACCGCAACGAGCAGAAGCAATGTGGGCCGGACCGCAACGAGCAGAAGCAACGTGGGCCGGACCGCAACGAGCAGAAGCAACGTGGGCCGGACCGCAACGAGCAGAAGCAACGTGGGCCGGACCGCAACGAGCAGAAGCAACATGGGGCGGACTGCAACGAGCAGAAGCAACGGGCCGGACCGCAACGAGCAAAAGCAACATGGGGCTGACTGCAACGAGCAGAAGCAACGTGGGCCGGACCGCAATGAGCAGAAGCAACGTGGGCCGGACCGCAACGAGCAGAAGCAACGTGGGGCAGACCGCAACGAGCAGAAGCAACGTGGGCCGGACCACAACGAGCAGAAGCAACGCGGGGCCGGACCACAACGAGCAGAAGCAACGTGGGGCAGACCGCAATGAGCAGAAGCAACGTGGGCCGGACCGCAATGAGCAGAAGCAACGTGGGGCAGACCGCAACGAGCAGAAGCAACGTGGGGCAGACCGCAATGAGCAGAAGCAACGTGGGGCAGACCGCAACGAGCAGAAGCAACGTGGGCCGGACCACAACGAGCAGAAGCAACGTGGGGCAGACCGCAATGAGCAGAAGCAACATGGGCCGGACCGCAATGAGCAGAAGCAACGTGGGGGCGGACCGCAACGAGCAGAAGCAACGTGGGGCAGACCGCAATGAGCAGAAGCAACGTGGGCGGACCACAACGAGCAGAAGCAACGTCGGGGCGGACCTGCGAGCAGAAGCAACGTGGGGCCGTCTGCAATGAGCAGAAGCAACGTACCGGACCACAACGAGCAGAAGCAACGTGGGGGCGGACCGCAACGCAAAAGCAACGTGGGGCCGACCGCAATGAGCAGAAGCAACGTGGGCCGGACCACAACGAGCAGAAGCAACGTGGGCGTGACCACAACGAGCAGAAGCAACGTGGGCCGGACCACAACGAGCAGAAGCAACGTGGGCCGGACCGCAACGAGCAGAAACAACGTGGGCCGGACCGCAACGAGCAGAAACACAATGATAAAAAAAAAAAGAAGCAGAATTATATATATTTTTAAAGAGCTCCAGAGAAGAAAGCAGACTGGCCGCACCAGGACCAGCTGTAGAAGTGACTAAAAGCAGATCCTGTTCTACAATGGCTGTCTCCCAGTGTGTTGTCTGGTTCTGTCCTGTGAAGTCATTACCTGACAGTTGTCTGGTTCTCTCCTGTGAAGTCATTACCTGACGGTTGTCTCCTGTGAAGTCATTACCTGATGGTTGTCTCCTGTGAAGTCATTACCTGACGGTTGTCTCCTGTGAAGTCATTACCTGACGGTTGTCTCCTGTGAAGTCATTACCTGACGGTTCTATCTTGTGAAGTCATTACCTGACGGTTGTCTCATGTGAAGTCATTACCTGACGGTTGTCTGGTTCTGTCCTGTGAAGTCATTACCTGACGGTTGTCTGGTTCTGTCCTGTGAAGTCGTTACCTGACGGTTCTATCGTGTGAAGTCATTACCTGATGGTTGTCTGGTTCTGTCCTGTGAAGTCATTACCTGATGGTTGTCTCCCTGGAGGAATGAGAAGAAGTTGAGGTCTAGGTCATTGGGGGTGTGGTAGTAGTGGCTGTAGTCCTGTATGAGGGGGTGGAGGGGATGTAGCTGGTCTCAACAGGAGGCATGCTGGGAGCTCTGGCCACCGGAGATACCTGGCTGTGGAGGTTCAACACGCTGTAGGGAGAAGACGACGATGAAGATTACGCATTACGGAAATTAGTGTTCTCAAATTTATCTCAACTCCTCAAAACACAGAACTGGGGTCCTGCTAACCCCAGTTCAAGGGGGTTAACAGGACGCGACATCAGAGGTGACGTACCCCTTGCTGATAGGCGGTGAGGCAGGGGACAAGGAGGAGGAGGAGGGACAGGGTCTCTTGAGAGGAGGCTCATCGTCCAGATCGTCGTCTGAAGAGCTGTCAGAGTCAGATCAATCACCACCACCTTATTGGTACTGCTGTGGGATGAGCTGTTCCTGTGGGGCTCCGATTCTACTGTCCGACGCGACTCTGCAAGAGGGTGAATCCTTCTGTCAATCCATCTACAATAACACAAAAAGACTGTGTGCATGCATTGAGTGCTATGAAACTTCAAAGTGGTTTGAAACTAAGGCAGTGGAGTCGTCGAGCCTGTTTCCCGGAGAGCCAACCAGTACTGAATTTGGACTATCCCAGAGCTAGCACACAGCAAGGATAAGATAAACCAACTTTTAAAACGAGTCCTCTTTTGGCTAGCCACAGCAGTCAACTAGCTAGGTAGCCACAGCAGTCAACTAGCTAGGTAGCCACAGCAGTCAACTAGCTAGGTAGCCACAGCAGTCAACTAGCGAGCTAGCTGTTTCGTTTTCTAGCCTCAGCAGTCAACTAGCTAGGTAGCCACAGCAGTCAACTAGCTAGGTAGCCTCAGCAGTCAACTAGCTAGGTAGCCTCAGCAGTCAACTAGCTAGGTAGCCTCAGCAGTCATCTTGCTAGGTAGCCTCAGCAGTCATCTAGCTAGGTAGCCACAGCAGTCAACTAGCTAGGTAGACACAGCAGTCAACTAGCTAGGTAGACACATCAGTCAACTAGCGAGCTAGCTGTTTTGTTTTCTAGCCTCAGCAGTCAACTAGCTAGGTAGCCACAGCAGTCAACTAGCTAGGTAGCCTCAGCAGTCAACTAGCTAGGTAGCCTCAGCAGAACTAGCTAGGTAGCCACAGCAGTCAACTAGCTAGGTAGCCACAGCAGTCAACTAGCTAGGTAGCCACAGCAGTCAACTAGCTAGGTAGCCACAGCAGTCAACTAGCTAGGTAGCCACAGCAGTCAACTAGCTAGGTAGCCACAGCAGTCAACTAGCTAGGTAGCCACAGCAGTCAACTAGCTAGGTAGCCACAGCAGTCAACTAGCTAGGTAGCCACAGCAGTCAACTAGCTAGGTAGCCACAGCAGTCATCTAGCTAGGTAGCCTCAGCAGTCATCTAGCTAGGTAGCCACAGCAGTCATCTAGCTAGGTAGCCTCAGCAGTCAACTAGCTAGGTAGCCTCAGCAGTCAACTAGCTAGGTAGCCTCAGCAGTCAACTAGCTAGGTAGCCTCAGCAGTCATCTAGCTAGGTAGCCTCAGCAGTCAACTAGCCAGGTAGCCTCAGCAGTCATCTAGCTAGGTAGCCTCAGCAGTCATCTAGCTAGGTAGCCTCAGCAGTCATCTAGCTAGGTAGCCTCAGCAGTCATCTGGCTAGGTAGCCTCAGCAGTCAGCAAGATAGGTAGCATCAGCAGTCATCTAGCTAGTTAGCCACAGCAGTCAACTAGCTAGGTAGCATCAGCAGTCAACTAGCTAGGTAGCCACAGCAGTCAACTAGCTAGGTAGCATCAGCAGTCAACTAGCAAGGTAGCCACAGCAGTCAACTAGCTATGTAGCCACAGCAGTCAACTGGCTAGGTAGCCACAGCAGTAATCTGGCTAGGTAGCCTCAGCAGTCAACTAGCCAGGTAGCCTCAGCAGTCATCTAGCTAGGTAGCCTCAGCAGTCATCTAGCTAGGTAGCCTCAGCAGTCATCTAGCTAGGTAGCATCAGCAGTCAACTAGCTAGGTAGCCTTAGCAGTCAACAAGCTAGGTAGCATCAGCAGTCATCTAGCTAGGTAGCCACAGCAGTCAACTAGCTAGGTAGCATCAGCAGTCAACTAGCTAGGTAGCCACAGCAGTCAACTAGCTAGGTAGCATCAGCAGTCAACTAGCTATGTAGCCACAGCAGTCAACTAGCTAGGTAGCCACAGCAGTCATCTAGCTAGGTAGCATCAGCAGTCATCTAGCTAGGTAGCATCAGCAGTCATCTAGCTAGGTAGCATCAGCAGTCATCTAGCTAGGTAGCATCAGCAGTCATCTAGCTAGGTAGGAGGTGGTGGTTTGGGAACTACTGCAATAGAGGATTAAGTTGGCCACGTACCGTCATCGCCGTTGAATGAAGCAGATACCTCTGTGACCTCCTTCTTCGACCTCATGGGATACCAGTTCCCGTCCTCTTTAAACTGGATCTCATCACAGTCCTCACAGCTGTTCAGGATCTCCATGAACAACCTGCAGAGACACACACACACACACACACACACACACACACACACACACACACACACACACACACACACACACACACACACACACACACACACACACACACACACACACACACACACACACACACACACACACACACACACACACACACACACACACACACACACACACACACACACACACACACACACACACGAGGAGGAGATTAGAAATAGGTGCTACTGTACTGCTATGCATTGGATGATAGAATAAAGACATGTGTTTGGAGTTTTCCCCTGTCAGAGAGACGGAGAGAGAGACTGAGAGAGATGGAGAGAGACGGAGAGAGATGGAGAGAGACCGAGAGAAAGTGAGAGAGACGGAGAGAGATGTAGAGAGACGGAGAGAGATGTAGAGAGACGGAGAGAGATGTAGAGAGATGTAGAGAGACGGAGAGAGATGTAGAGAGACAGAGAGATGGAGAGAAAGTGAGAGAGACGGAGAGAGATGTAGAGAGACGCAGAGAAAGTGAGAGAGACGGAGAGAGATGTAGAGAGAGATGGAGAGAGACAGAGAGATGTAGAGAGACGGAGAGAAAGTCAGAGAGACGGAGAGAGACGGAGAGAGATGGAGAGAGATGGAGAGAGACGGAGAGAAATGTGAGAGAGATGTAGAGAGAGATGGAGAGAGAGAGAGAGATGTAGAGAGACGGAGAGAAAGTCAGAGAGACGGTGAGAGATGTAGAGAGACGGAGAGAGATGTAGAGAGATGTAGAGAGACGGAGAGAGATTGAGAGAGATGTAGAGAGACGGAGAGAGATGTAGAGAGACGGAGAGAGATGGAGAAAGTGAGAGAGACGGAGAGAGATGTAGAGAGACGGAGAGAAAGTCAGAGAGACGGAGAGAGATGTAGAGAGACGGAGAGAGATGGAGAGAGACGGAGAGAGATGGAGAGAGACGGAGAGAGATGTAGAGAGATGTAGACAGACGGAGAGAAAGTCAGAGAGACGGAGAGAGATGTAGAGAGACGGAGAGAGATGTAGAGAGACGGAGAGAGATGGAGAGAGACAGAGAGAGATTGAGAGAGATGTAGAGAGACGGAGAGAGATGTAGAGAGACGGAGAGAGATGGAGAGAAAGTGAGAGAGACGGAGAGAGATGTAGAGAGACGCAGAGAAAGTGAGAGAGACGGAGAGAGATGTAGAGAGAGATGTAGAGAGACAGAGAGAGATTGAGAGAGATGTAGAGAGACGGAGAGAGATGTAGAGAGACGGAGAGAGATGGAGAGAAAGTGAGAGAGACGGAGAGAGATGTAGAGAGACGCAGAGAAAGTGAGAGAGACGGAGAGAGATGTAGAGAGAGATGGAGAGAGACGGAGAGATGTAGAGAGACGGAGAGGAAATCAGAGAGACGGAGAGAGATGGAGAGAGACAGAGAGAAAGTGAGAGAGATGTAGAGAGACGGAGAGAAAGTCAGAGAGACGGAGAGAGATGGAGAGAAAGTGAGAGAGACGGAGAGAGACGGAGAGAGATGTAGAGAGACGGAGAGAAAGTCAGAGAGACGGAGAGAGATGGAGAGAAAGTCAGAGAGACGGAGAGAGATGGAGAGAGACGGAGAGAAAGTCAGAGAGACGGAGAGAGACGGAGAGAGACGGAGAGAGATGGAGAGAAAGTCAGAGAGACGGAGAGAGACGGAGAGAGATGGAGAGAAAGTCAGAGAGACGGAGAGAGATGGAGAGAGACGGAGAGAGATGGAGAGAAAGTCAGAGAGACGGAGAGAGATGGAGAGAAAGTCAGAAAGACGGAGAGAGATGGAGAGAAAGTCAGAGAGACGGAGAGAGACGGAGAGAGACGGAGAGAAAGTGAGAGACGGAGAGAAAGTCAGAGAGATGTAGAGAGAGACGGAGAGAAAGTCAGAGAGACAGAGAGAGACGGAGAGAAAGTGAGAGAGATGTTGAGAGGATGGAGAGAAAGTCAGAGATGTTGAGAGACGGAGAGAAAGTCAGAGAGACGGAGAGAAAGTCAGAGAGACGGAGAGAAAGTCAGAGAGACGGAGAGAGATGGAGAGAAAGTGAGAGAGATGTTGAGAGACGGAGAGAAAGCCAGAGAGATGGAGAGAGACGGAGAGAAAGTCAGAGAGAGACGGAGAGAAAGTGAGAGAGATGTTGAGAGACGGAGAGAAAGTCAGAGAGACGGAGAGAGATGGAGAGAAAGTGAGAGAGATGTTGAGAGACGGAGAGAAAGCCAGAGAGATGGAGAGAGACGGAGAGAAAGTCAGAGAGAGACGGAGAGAAAGTGAGAGAGATGTTGAGAGACGGAGAGAAAGTCAGAGAGACGGAGAGAGATGGAGAGAAAGTGAGAGAGATGTTGAGAGACGGAGAGAAAGCCAGAGAGATGGAGAGAGACGGAGAGAAAGTCAGAGAGACAGAGAGAGACGGAGAGAAAGTGAGAGAGATGTTGAGAGGACGGAGAGAAAGTCAGAGAGATGTTGAGAGACGGAGAGAAAGTCAGAGAGACGGAGAGAAAGTCAGAGAGACGGAGAGAAAGTCAGAGAGACAGAGAGAGACGGAGAGAAAGTGAGAGAGATGTTGAGAGACGGAGAGAAAGTCAGAGAGATGTTGAGAGACGGAGAGAAAGTCAGAGAGACGGAGAGAAAGTCAGAGAGACAGAGACAGACGGAGAGAGACGGAGAGAAAGTGAGAGAGAGCCGGACCGAGAGACGGAGAGAAAGTGAGAGAGAGCCGGACCGAGAGACGGAGAGAAAGTGAGAGAGATGTAGAGAGACTGAGAGAGACGGAGAGAGATGTAGAGAGACGGAGAGAGATGTAGAGAGACTGAGAGAGATGGAGAGAGAGACGGAGAGAGATGGAGAGAGACGGAGAGAAAGTCAGAGAGACGGAGAGAGACGGAGAGACGGAGAGAGACGGAGAGAGACGGAGAGAGAAAGGAGAGAGACGGAGAAAGTCAGAGAGACGGAGAGAGACGGAGAGAGACGGAGAGAGACAGAGAGAAAGTCAGAGAGACAGAGAGAGACGGAGAGAGACGGAGAGACACGGAGAGAGACGGAGAGAGACGGAGAGAAAGTCAGAGAGACAGAGAGAGACGGAGAGAAAGTCAGAGAGACAGAGAGAGACGGAGAGAGACGGAGAGAAAGTGAGAGAGAGCCGAACCGAGAGATAGTTCCACGAAAAGAGTGCCTTTTTGGGTCCCTTTGATATTTTTTTTTTCGTAGAACTTGGGCACAAATGTTTAATTTTAAAAGCCTGTTATATTAAATGAAGTGCTCTTTAATATTGAAATCATGAAGAACTCCATAAATATGCCTTTTTTTTGTATGAATAAAGTTAAATTGCCAAAAAATGATGTATTTTGACATGAATCTTGTGTAAATTCTTGGAAGATTTTAACCCATCATTGTAAAGCTTTAGCTATTAGGTTGCTTAAACAGTCATTTCTGAAGATGCTTATTTAATTAATGCGATTTTTAAAATGTTATATCATTGATCAGTGATTCATTTACATATGTCCCTCATTTGAATAAGGTCAACCCCCTGTTACGTGAACTGAACTCAAACAACAATGTTATAATTGTGACACTATTCCTAATAATAATAATATGGGTAAGGGGAGGGTAAGGGGGAGAGGGGAGGGTAAGGGGAGAGGGGAGGGTAAGGGAGAGAGGGTAAGGGGGGTCTTGGGGGAGGGTAAGGGGGAGAGGGGGAGGGTAAGGGGAGAGGGTAAGGGGGTCTTGGGGGAGGGTAAGGGGAGAGGGGGAAGGGGAGAGGGGGAGGGTAAGGGAGAGGGGGGAGGGTAAGGGGGTCTTGGGGGAGGGGTAAGGGGAGGGAGGGTAAGGGGGGTCTCCTGGGGGGAGGGTAAGGGGAGAGGGTAAGGGGGAGGGGGAGGGGGAGATGGGGGGAAGGGGTAAGGAGGAGAGGGGGGTGGGGGAAGGGTAAGGAGGAGGGTAAGGGGAGAGGGGGGTAAGGGGGAGAGGGGGGTAAGGGGGAGGGGGGGAAGGGGGAGAGGGGGAAGGGTAAGGGGGAGGGGAAGGGTAAGGGGGAGAGGGGGGTAAGGGGGAGAGGGGGAAGGGTAAGGAGGAGGGGGGAGGGTAAGGGGAGAGGGGTAAGGGTAAGGGGGAGGGGGGGGTAAGGGGGAGAAGGGTAAGGGGGAGGGGGAGAGGGTAAGGGGGGAGGGGGAGGGTAAGGGGGAAGGGGGAGAGGGGAGAGGGGTAAGGGGGAGGGGTAAGGGGGAGAGGGGGAGGGTAAGGGGGAGAGGGGTAAGGGGGAGAGGGGGAGGGTAAGGGGAGAGGGGAGGGGGGGAGGGGTAAGGGGGAGAGGGGGGAGGGTAAGGGGAGAGGGGAGGGTAAGGGGGAGAGGGGGAGGGTAAGGGGGGAGAGGGGAGGGGGAGAGGGGGTAAGGGGGGAGAGGGGGTAAGGGGGAGGGGGAGGGTAAGGGGAGAGGGGAGGGGGAGGGTAAGATGGGGGGAGAGGGGGGGGGAGGGTAAGGGTAAGGGGGGAGAGGGTAAGGGGGGAGAGGGGGAGGGGGGAGGGGTAAGGGGGAGGGGGGTAAGGGGGAGAGGGGGGAGGGGGAGAGGGGGAAGGGGTAGGGGAAGGGGGAGGGGGGATGGGAGAGGGGGAGGGTAAGGGGAGGGGAGGGTAAGGGGAGAGGGGGAAGGGGGGTGGGGGAAGGGGGCAGGGAGGAGAGGGGGAGGGTAAGGGGGAGAGGGGAGGTAAGGGGGAGAGGGGGAGGGTAAGGGGGAGAGGGGGAGGGTAAGGGGGAGAGGGGGGTAAGGGGGAGGGTAAGGGGGAGAGGGGGGTAGAGGGGGGGAGGGGGAGAGGGGAGGGGTAAGGGGAGAGGGGGAGGGTAAGGGGGAGGGTAAGGGGGAGGGTAAGGGGAGAGGGGGGAGGGTAAGGGGGAGAGGGGGGAGGGTAAGGGGAGGAGGGGGGGTAAGGGGGAGAGGGGGAGGGGAGAGGGGGAAGGGTGGGCAAGGCAGCAGAACGAACCCGTCGATGATGAGGTGTTGGTAGGGGCCTCTGATCACAGACAGGTGACACACCCACGTGGGTTTCTTCATTCATCTGGATGTAAAGAGTAGCGTCGAAACACTGGAGGTGGGAACACGTCAAGGCTCTGCACGGGATCATCAGACGCATCTTCCCCAGCTAGACAGGAAACAGGAAACAGGAAGATGAACATACATCAACATCATAAGGACTGATAACTACATTTTACGGTGATTTTGATGCGTTTCCTCTACTAATTAATTTATTATTATTTTACCCAGGTTGAATGCACTGATTTGACCGTAAATCTGATTAACAACGTCTGCTAAATTACTAAAACGTAAATGAGGGTACGTACCGGACAGAGTAGAGAGACTCGTAGACTGGTGGTCGCTATCTCACTGTCAGGGTCAGCTGTTAACTTCTCTTTGACTGTAGAGAGAGAGAGAGACAACACAATCTCAGCTGTTAACTTCTCTCTGACTGTAGAGGAGAGAGACAACACAATCTCTGCTGTTAACTTTGACTGTGTGAGAGAGAGATACTCTCTGCTGTTAACTGCTGTAGAGAGAGACAACACAATCTCTGCTGTTAACTTCTCTTGACTGGAGAGAGAGAGACAACACAATCTCTGAACTTCTCTGACTGTAGAGAGAGAGACAACACAATCTCTGCTGTTAACTTCTCTGACTGTAGAGAGAGAGACAACACAATCTCTGCTGTTAACTTCTCTTTGACTGTGTGGAGAGAGACAACACACCGGGCTGTTAACTTCTCTCTGACTGTAGAGAGAGAGACAACACAATCTCTGCTGTTAACTTCTCTTGACTGTAGAGAGAGAGAGACAACACAATCTCTGCTGGTAACTTCTCTCTGACTGTAGAGAGAGAGAGAGACAACACAATCTCTGCTGTTAACTTCTCTCTGACTGTAGAGAGAGAGAGACAACACAATCTGCTGTTAACTTCTCTTTGACTGTAGAGAGAGAGACAACACAATCTCTGCTGTTAACTTCTCTGACTGTAGAGAAGAGAGACAACACAATCTCTGCTGTGCTTCTGACTGTAGAGAGAGAGAGAGACAACACACTCTGCTGTTAACTTCTCTGACTGCAGAGAGAGAGAGACAACACAATCTCTGCTGTTAACTTCTTTGACTGTAGAGAGAGAGACAACACAATCTCTGCTGTTAACTTCTGACTGTAGAGAGAGAGAGACAACACAATCTCTGCTGTTAACTTCTCCTCTGGATAGAGAGAGAGACAACACAATCTCTGCTGTTAACTTCTCTTGACTGTAGAGAGAGAGAGACAACACAATCTAAACATTAACTTCTCTGACTTGGAGAGAGAGACAACACAATCTCTGCTGTTAACTTCTCTTTGACTGTAGAGAGAGAGACAACACAATCTCTGCTGTTAACTTCTCTGACTGCAGAGAGAGAGACAACACAATCTCTGCTGTTAACTTCTCTTTGACTGCAGAGAGAGGAGAGACAAATACAATCTCTGCTGTTAACTTCTCTGACTGTGAGAGAGAGACAACACAATCTCTTGCTGTTAACCCTCTGACTGTGAGAGAGAGACAACACAATCTCTGCTGTTAACTTCTCTCTGACTGTGGAGAGAGAGAGAGACAACACAGTCTCTGCTGTTAACTTCTCTGACTGTAGAGAGAGAGACAACACAATCTCTGCTGTTAATATACTCTGACTGTAGAGAGAGAGAGACAACACAATCTCTGCTGTTAACTTCTCTTGACTGTAGAGAGAGAGAGACAACACAATCTCTGCTGTTAACTTCTCTGACTGTAGAGAGAGAGACAACACAATCTCTGCTGTTAACTTCTCTGACTGTAGAGAGAGAGAGACAACACAATCTCTGCTGTTAACTTCTCTTGACTGTAGAGAGAGAGAGACAACACAATCTCTGCTGTTAACTTCTCTTGACTGTAGAGAGAGAGAGACAACACAATCTCTGCTGTTAACTTCTCTGACTGTAGAGAGAGAGACAACACAATCTCTGCTGTTAACTTCTCTGACTGTAGAGAGAGAGAGACAACACAATCTCTGCTGTTAACTTCTCTCTGACTGTAGAGAGAGAGAGACAACACAATCTCTGCTGTTAACTTCTCTTGACTGTAGAGAGAGAGAGACAACACAATCTCTGCTGTTAACTTCTCTTGACTGTAGAGAGAGAGAGACAACACAATCTCTGCTCAGTTAACTTCTCTGACTGTTAACTAGAGAGAGACAACACAATCTCTGCTGTTAACTTCTCTCGGACCGTAGAGAGAGAGAGACAACACAATCTCAGCTGTTAACTTCTCACTGTAGAGAGAGAGAGAGACAACACAATCTCTGCTGTTAACTTCTCTCTGACTGCAGAGAGAGAGACAACACAATCTCTGCTGTTAACTTCTCTTTGACTGTAGAGAGAGACAACACAATCTCTGTCTTCTGTTAACTTCTACTTTGACTGTAGAGAGAGAGACA
The DNA here is from genome assembly GCF_023373465.1 of Oncorhynchus keta. NCBI lineage: Eukaryota > Metazoa > Chordata > Actinopteri > Salmoniformes > Salmonidae > Oncorhynchus > Oncorhynchus keta. Next base: position 7,651 of record NW_026277218.1, on the reverse strand, counting down.
ACACAATCTCTGCTGTTAACTTCTCTGACTGTAGAGAGAGAGACAACACAATCTCTGCTGGTTAACTTCTGACTGTAGAGAGGGCACACAGTCACACCCCACTGTTAACTTCTCTTGACTGTAGAGAGAGACAACACAATCTCTTGTTAACTTCTCTGACAGCAACTTCTGACTGTAGAGAGAGAGAGAGACAACACAATCTCTGCTGTTAACTTCTCTGACTGTGGAGAGAGAGAGACAAACACAATCTCTGCTGTTAACTTCTCTTGACTGTAGAGAGAGAGAGACAACACAATCTCTGCTGTTAACTTCTCTTGACTGTAGAGAGAGAGAGACAACACAATCTCTGCTGTTAACTTCTCTTGACTGTAGAGAGAGAGAGACAACACAATCTCTGCTGTTAACTTCTCTCTGACTGTGAGAGAGAGAGACAACACAATCTCTGCTGTTAACTTCTCTGACTGTAGAGAGAGAGAGACAACACAATCTCTGCTGTTAACTTCTCTGACTGTAGAGAGAGAGAGACAACACAATCTCTGCTGTTAACTTCTCTGACTGTAGAGAGAGAGAGACAACACAATCTCTGCTGTTAACTTCTCTGACTGTAGAGAGAGAGAGACAACACAATCTCTGCTGTTAACTTCTCTGACTGTAGAGAGAGAGAGACAACACAATCTCTGCTGTTAACTTCTCTGACTGTAGAGAGAGAGAGACAACACAATCTCTGCTGTTAACTTCTCTTGACTGTAGAGAGAGAGAGACAACACAATCTCTGCTGTTAACTTCTCTTGACTGTAGAGAGAGAGAGACAACACAATCTCTGCTGTTAACTTCTCTGACTGTAGAGAGAGAGAGACAACACAATCTCTGCTGTTAACTTCTCTGACTGTAGAGAGAGAGAGACAACACAATCTCTGCTGTTAACTTCTCTGACTGTAGAGAGAGAGAGACAACACAATCTCAGCTGTTAACTTCTCTGACTGTAGAGAGAGAGAGACAACACAATCTCTGCTGTTAACTTCTCTGACTGTAGAGAGAGAGAGACAACACAATCTCAGCTGTTAACTTCTCTGACTGTGAGAGAGAGAGAGACAACACAATCTCTGCTGTTAACTTCTCTTGACTGTAGAGAGAGAGAGACAACACAATCTCTGCTGTTAACTTCTCTCTGACTGTAGAGAGAGAGACAACACAATCTCTGCTGTTAACTTCTCTTGACTGTAGAGAGAGAGAGACAACACAATCTGCTGTTAACTTCTCTGACTGTAGAGAGAGAGACACAAATCTCTGCCAAGTTAAACTTCTCTTTGACTGTAGAGAGAGAGACAACAATCTCTGCTGTTAACTTCTGACTGTAGAGAGAGACAACACAATCTCTGCTGTTAACTTCTCTTTGACTGTAGAGAGAGAGAGACAACACAATCTCTGCTGTTAACTTCTCTTGACTGTAGAGAGAGAGAGACAACACAATCTCTGCTGTTAACTTCTCTTTGACTGTAGAGAGAGAGAGACAACACAATCTCAGCTGAACTTCTCTGAGAGAGAGAGACAACACAATCTCTGTTAACTTCTCTGACTGTAGAGAGAGAGAGAGACAACACAATCTCTGCTGTTAACTTCTCTTTATGACTGTAGAGAGAGACAACACAATCTCTGCTGTTAACTTCTTGACTGGAGAGAGAGAGACAACACAATCTCTGCTGTTAACTTCTCTGACTGTAGAGAGAGACAACACAATCTCTGGTTAACTTCTCTCTGACTGTAGAGAGAGAGAGACAAATACAATCTCTGCTGTTAACTTCTCTTTGACTGTGAGAGAGAGAGACAACACAATCTCTGTTAACTTCTCTGACTGTAGAGAGAGAGAGAGACAACACAATCTCTGCTGTTAACTTCTTGACTGTAGAGAGAGAGAGAGACAACACAATCTCTGCTGTTAACTTCTCTGACTGTAGAGAGAGAGAGACAACACAATCTCTGCTGTTAACTTCTGACTGTAGAGAGAGAGAGACAACACAATCTCTGCTGTTAACTTCTCTGACTGTAGAGAGAGAGAGAGACAACACAATCTCTGCTGTTAACTTCTCTTGACTGTAGAGAGAGAGACAACACAATCTCAGCTGTTAACTTCTCTGAATGTAGAGAGAGAGAGAAACACAATCTCAGCTGTTAACTTCTCTTTGACTGTAGAGAGAGAGAGAGACAACACAATCTCACTGTTAACTTCTCTGACTGTAGAGAGAGAGAGAGACAACACAATCTCTGCTGTTAACTTCTCTGACTGTAGAGAGAGAGAGAGACAACACAATCTCTGCTGTTAACTTCTCTGACTGTAGAGAGAGAGAGACAACACAATCTCAGCTGTTAACTTCTCTTTGACTGTAGAGAGAGAGAGACAACACAATCTCTGCTGTTAACTTCTCTGACTGTAGAGAGAGAGAGACAACACAATCTCTGCTGTTAACTTCTCTCTGACTGTAGAGAGAGAGACAACACAATCTCTGCTGTTAACTTCTCTGACTGTAGAGAGAGAGAGAGACAACACAATCTCTGCTGTTAACTTCTCTCTGACTGTAGAGAGAGAGAGAGACAACACAATCTCAGCTGTTAACTTCTCTTTGACTGTAGAGAGAGAGACAACACAATCTCTGCTGTTAACTTCTTTACTTGTTAAACACAATCTCTGTGTTAACTTCACTGTAGAGATATAGACAACACAATCTCAGCTGTTAACTTCTCTTTGACTGTGAAACTTCTGTATGTGTGATTTTACTGTTAATTTTTATTGACAATTCTCAGCTGTTAACTTCTCTTTGACTGTAGATAGAGATCTAGACAACACTTCTTTGGCTGTTAACACATGTTTGACTGTAGAGAGAGAGAAAGCACAATCTCTGCTGAATTGAATTGAATTGACAATACAATCTCTGCTGTTAACTTCTCTGACTGTAGAGAGAGACAATACAATCTCCGCTGTTAACTTCTCTGACTGTAGAGAGAGAGAGACAACACAGAACATAATGAGCTGGATGGCACCAATAAAGATCACGTTCCCAATCCCCCAGCTTGGTGCCTTAAGAGTCAGCTCCTATGGTCCATTAGGGTCTTGGGTTCACAGTACCAACAGATCTGGGACGAGGCCTGGCAGCACCATCTAATATCAGAGAGCCACCTACTGAGAGCTCTGGAGTGGTCTGGGTTGCGGATGCCTTTGGCTCGTAGTCTCTGTAGCAGGGTTGTGGATGTCTGCTGTCTCGCCAGGTAGACTGCCATGGAGAAACTCTGAGAGAGGAGGCAGGACAACAGGGACGGAGGTTATCACAATGAACCACCATGACAAAAACAATGGAACCGAATAGAATAACATTCTCCATGTCTGTGGGCTTCACAGCAGCAACTACATAGTATACAAACACTGGTCTTTATCTTTATGCCACAGCTTTATCCAACAGTCTTTGCTAACATCTATTTCAGTAGTTTGTCAGCCAGCCAGCCTGCCTTAGGGTTGCAAAATACTGGTCATGTTCCCACATTTCTGTAGGTTTCCAGAAATCCTGGTTGGTGGATTCTGGATTTCTTGCTTATTCCTATCTGATCCCGGAATCTTCCAATCGGGATTCTAAATAACTCTGCGGTCCATGACATCACAGATTCCTTACCCTGCCTAACTCTGCGGTCCATGACATCACAATAGATTCCTTACTCCTGCCTATCTCTGAGGTCCATGACATCACAATAGATTCCTTACCCTGCCTATCTCTGAGGTCCATGACATCACAATAGATTCCTTACCCTGCCTATCTCTGCAGTCCATGACATCACAATAGATTCCTTACCCTGCCTATCTCTGAGGTCCATGACATCACAATAGATTCCTTACCCTGCCTATCTCTGCAGTCCATGACATCACAATAGATTCCTTACCCTGCCTAACTCTGCGGTCCATGACATCACAATAGATTCCTTACCCTGCCTATCTCTGAGGTCCATGACATCACAATAGATTCCTTACCCTGCCTATCTCTGAGGTCCATGACATCACAATAGATTCCTTACCCTGCCTATCTCTGCAGTCCATGACATCACAATAGATTCCTTACCCTGCCTATCTCTGAGGTCCATGACATCACAATAGATTCCTTACCCTGCCTATCTCTGAGGTCCATGACATCACAATAGATTCCTTACCCTGCCTATCTCTGCAGTCCATGACATCACAATAGATTCCTTACCCTGCCTAACTCTGCAGTCCATGACATCACAATAGATTCCTTACCCTGCCTATCTCTGAGGTCCATGACATCACAATAGATTCCTTACCCTGCCTATCTCTGAGGTCCATGACATCACGATAGATTCCTTACCCTGCCTATCTCTGAGGTCCATGACATCACGATAGATTCCTTACCCTGCCTATCTCTGAGGTCCATGACATCACAATAGATTCCTTACCCTGCCTATCTCTGAGGTCCATGACATCACGATAGATTCCTTACCCTGCCTATCTCTGAGGTCCATGACATCACGATAGATTCCTTACCCTGCCTATCTCTGAGGTCCATGACATCACAATAGATTCCTTACCCTGCCTATCTCTGAGGTCCATGACATCACGATAGATTCCTTACCCTGCCTAACTCTGCAGTCCATGACATCACAATAGATTCCTTACCCTGCCTATCTCTGAGGTCCATGACATCACGATAGATTCCTTACCCTGCCTATCTCTGAGGTCCATGACATCACAATAGATTCCTTACCCTGCCTATCTCTGAGGTCCATGACATCACAATAGATTCCTTACCCTGCCTATCTCTGAGGTCCATGACATCACAATAGATTCCTTACCCTGCCTATCTCTGAGGTCCATGACATCACGATAGATTCCTTACCCTGCCTATCTCTGAGGTCCATGACATCACGATAGATTCCTTACCCTGCCTATCTCTGAGGTCCACGACACCACGATAGTGTTGGGCACTGTGGTGGACAGTCTGACCAGTGACGTGATGTTGATGGGGCGACTCGGCCGTTTGGGTTCCACTCCGTTTTTGGTTGGAGGAAGGTAGCTCTGAGGAAGAGGTGAGACAACAGGGTCAATGTCAAGTTGGGAAGAGCAGGACGCAAGGCTAACAAATCCAAAAAATGGTGGGTTCAAGTCCCACAGGGATAACATACACTGAACACAAACACAACTGAGTTACAGTTCATATGAGGAAATCAGTCAGTATCTGGTGTGGATCAGAAAACCAGTCAGTATCTGGTGTGGATCAGAAAACCAGTCAGTATCTGGTGTGGATCAGAAAACCAGTCAGTATCTGGTGTGACCATTTGCCTCATGCAACACCACACATCTCCTTCACATAGAGTTGATCAGGCTGCTGATTGTGGCCTGTGGAATGTTGTCCCACTCCTCTTCAACTGCTGTGTGAAGTTGCTGGATATTGGCGGGAATTGGAACACGCTGTCCTGCACGTAGATCCAGAGCATCCCAAACATGCTCAATGGGTGACATGTCTGGTGAATATGGAGGAATTGAAACACGCTGTCCAACATGTCGATCCAGAGCATCCCAAACATGCTCAATGGGTGACATGTCTGGTGAGTATGGAGGAACTGGAACACGCTGTCCCGCACGTAGATCCAGAGCATCCCAAACATGCTCTATGGGTGACATGTCTGGTGAGTATGGAGGAATTGGAACACGCTGTCCTGCACGTAGATCCAGAGCATCCCCAACATGCTCAATGGGTGACATGTCTGGTGAGTATGGAGGAACTGGAACACGCTGTCCCGCACGTAGATCCAGAGCATCCCAAACATGCTCAATGGGTGACATGTCTGGTGAACAGCTTCAGCTTCCAGGAATTGTGAACAGATCCGTGCGACATGGGTCCGTACATTATCCTGCTGAAACATGAGGTGATGGCGGCGGATGAATGGCACGACAATGGGCCAAAAGGATCTCGTCACGGTATCTCTGAGCATTCAAATTGCAAATCGATAAAAATGCATTTGTGTTCGTTGTCCGTAGCTTATACCTGCCCATACCATAACCCCACCGTCACCATGGGGCACTCTGTTCACAACGTTGACATCAGCAAACCGCTCGACCACACAACGCCATACACACTGTCTACCATCTGCCCGGTACACGTGAAACCGGGTTTCATCCGTGAAGAGCGCAATGTGCGTATGGAACATTTATGGGATCTTTTATTTCAGCTCATGAAACGTGGGACCAACACGTGTCATGTTGAGTCGATACTTTTTGCTGTGTGTACTAAAAGGTATTACTGTCAAGCACTTTGGATAAAAGTGTCATTACTTTCTAAGCATTGCTTAATGCAGTGTTTCCCAATCCTGGTCCCGGGAACAAAAGGAGTGCAAACTAACACATTTGATTCAATGAAAGGCTTGATGAGGAGCTGATGAGTGCAATAATGTGTTTTAGTACGAGGGCAAAGATACACCATGTAGAATGCTGATAATGTTTTAGTTCTGTACAAAGACACAAAAGGTAGGACCAGATAATGTTTAGCACTAGGACACCATGTAGGACCAGGATAATGTTTTAGTACTAGAGCAAAGACACACCATGTAGGACCAGGATAATGTTGTAGTACTAGAACACCATGTAGACCAGGATAATGTTTTAGCACTAGACCACCATGCAGGACCAGGATAATGCTGTAGTACTAGACCACCATGTAGGACCAGGATAATGTTGTAGCACTAGACCACCATGTAGGACCAGGATAATGTTTTAGCACTAGACCACCATGTAGGACCAGGATAATGTTGTAGTACTCAGACCACCATGTAGGACCAGGATAATGTTGTAGTACTAGACCACTATGTAGGACCAGGATAATGTTGTAGTACTAGACCACCATGTAGGACCAGGATAATGTAGTACTAGACCACCATGTAGGACCAGGATAATGTTGTAGTACTAGACCACCATGTAGACCAGGATAATGTTTTAGTAATTGACCACCATGTAGGACCAGGATAATGTTTTAGTACTAGAGCAAAGATACACCATGTAGGACCAGGATAATGTTTTAGTACCAGAGCAAAGATACACCATATAGGACCAGGATAATGTTTTAGTACCAGAGCAAAGACACACCATGTAGGACCAGGATAATGTTGTAGTACTAGACCACCATGTAGGACCAGGAGATAATGTTGTAGTACTAGACCACCATGTAGGACCAGGATAATGTTGTAGTACTAGAGCAAAGACACACCATGCAGGATCCCAGCACTTGGACTGAGAAATGGTTTAATGGGTAAGGTATTGGTTAGGAAATGTCACGTATTTATGCTATAAAATACATTTTACGAAGACAAATATGATAATTCATGTTCTGAATCGTTCCATGAGGTGTTTCTCTAACATATTGTATGTATTGTGCCTTAGTGTGATGTATTGTTGTCTCTACCTTCTTGCCCTTTGTGCTGTTGTCTGCAGCCCAATAATGTTTGTACCATGTTTTGTGCTGCTACCATGTTGTGTTGCTACCACATTGTTGTCATGTTGTGTTGCTACCATGTTGTTGTCATGTTGTGTTGCTACCATGTTGTTGTCATGTTGTGTTGCTACCATGTTGTTCTGCTACCATGTTGTGTTGCTACCATGTTG